>NC_143156.1:4333958-4626773 GCF_041381405.1 Jatropha curcas
AAAAAGGGTAAATTAGGTTATTGCAATGCATACCGCTAATGAATCTTTCTAAATTGAGGTGACTAAACTTATGAATCTTTCTAACTTTTCTTCTATTTCAATTTATTTTTTGTTTTATTATGGTTTTTGTAATTATACCAATAAACAAAAGAAATGACTTGGCCTACCTTTTGCTTTTGAAGTATGAACCAGGTCATTGGAAGGCGCAATCTACAGCAAAAGAACTTTGGCAAGTTCGATCAGTCTTCTCTTGAACAGCAAGTAAGACATCATGGCTTCTAAAATTACTAATTGCCATTGTCAAACAACAGCTATTTTCAATGTTTACTATTTAAGTATTTCAAAGATAATTTCTAAAATACATGGTCACTTTTAGAGAATCGAGTCAGAACCATACAACTATATATATACATATACATATATATTCTCAAGTTACCTTAAAATATAGTTGGATGTATTTTAAGCAATAAATAGGAGAGTGTCGATATAACAATCTAAAGAGAAATTGTAGATTAAAATATAAAATTTAATAATTTTAATAAAATTAAGAATAATCCATTCAAAATATAAAGAATTTAAATGATTGTTTTTTAGATTTTAAATATGTTAGGTGTAAATTTACAAATAAATTTCATAGAATTTTGCTAAATTTTTATATCCCATATAGCTTTTATTTTATTATTATTTTCTTTAATCCATCCCCCCACCCCCCACATAATCTCTTATTATTTTTATTATTTTGTTATAAATATATGCCTTCTTTTCTGTAGAATTCATTTTTTATCATTTGTTATAATTAGCTTTTTATTTATTTTTACCATTTCGTAGAATTCATTTTCCTTATACTAAACAAGGACTCAGTATTATTTGTTCTATAAGTAATGTGACTTGAAAGCATTTACTTATCCCCTTTTAGCTCGAAGATGGTACATTCACAGCCCTCAGCAAGGAAGTAGCAGAAAGGACACTTGAATTAAGGTAATGTGCTTTTGGAATTCTGTGTACCTTCTAATCTCAAGAAGATTTCAATCTTATTTAGGTTGAGGTTTTCCAGATTTTTTTTACCCAGTATTTACGAGGTAAGTCGGATGTATTTGGAGGACATGATGGTTCAGGTTTAAAAGCTTAAAAATGCTAAGTATTTTCTACATTTAAATTAATAAAAGAATTTATATTGCTGATAAAAAAAAATATGTATCTCTCAGTTTACATACAATGTTGAGATTTGTTTCATTTAACGCATGATAGGCATATGAGAGGAGAAGAACTCCAGCGATTGAGCATTGAGCAACTACAAGAATTAGAGAAGTCACTTGAAAGAGGCTTGAAACGAGTTCTGGAAACTAAGGTTTATGCATTTTTATATTGTGTATATCAATTTTACTTGGTTTTCTTCTTAAACTGATAAGTGACCCTAATAGTTCTTGATTTCAAACCATAATAGCCAGATTAACAAAAAGAAAAAGAAAAGGACTAGTCAGTGAACTTTCATTGTTGCAATGTTAATTTTCTCTTTGATCCATCTTAACCATGTTTTGTGATTCCAGATCTTGACAAATTCCGGGGAATTTAAGGCTCTTAAATCCAGAAATGGCTTTTAGAATACTTTTCCAAGTTGAAAACTTGGTTTATTAATTCTACTAGAATGTGATGCAATTTTATTTGTGGTGTTTCAGAGTCATGTAATTACAAATGAGATCAATGCCCTCAAAAGCAAGGTCATATGCCCATCTTTGAACTGTAACTGTTGCTAGCCTTCCATGTAGTTTTATTGATGAGTAAAAGAGATCATTTTACAACTGTTCTCACATATAGTTTTCTATAACATAATTTTTGAGGTTGATGGGGTTGGTTTATTTGCTTTATTATTATTATTATTTTTTTTTTAAATTTATATCTTTGCTCTTTTTTTCCCTCATAATTTGCAGGAAGCTCAACTAATAGAGGAGAATGAGCGACTAAAGCAACAAGTCTGTGAGATATTTTATTTTCCGTTCTTTATTTTTACCAGTACTCTAAACTAACTTCTGAGTTCCTTTCTGTGTATTTGTATGGTAGATAATGAATGTACCAATGGGCAGAATGCATTTATCTGAACCAGGACACTCATCAGATTCCATGATCACTAATACCAGCAGCTCTGCAGATCCTTCTCTAGACTATGAAGGAACCTACAGTTTCCTTAGATTGGGGTTGGTTTTTTACACTCAGCTCATTTCCTTGCAAGATGAGTTATTTTTACCCTCTTCTCTTGGTTGCACCATAGGTTTGTTTTGGACCATAGTCCTTAAACAAAAATAAATTAATAAATGGAAGCTTAAAGGTGGCAGGTAAATAGTTTATTTTCAATAGAAAAACAATGTCTCTAGTGCAACATACTATACATTGTGTTAACTGCTGTGATTCGGATAAACTAACATAATAATATTTATTTTTATGAGATAATTATACTTTAGGATCTTCTGTACCTTAACTTTAATATTAATTCTGAACAGTGCAGTAGCCAAAAAAAGATCGGGTGACTTTTACCTGTTCTTGGATGTTAATCAAGCAACCAAGTGAAAATATTTTTTTCATTAGAAATGGAAGAAAATTATTTCTCAGAAGTTGCTTGTAATATAAGGAGACTATTCCGGTTGCTGAATGCAAGGCTTCCAATGTGGATTTGTAGCGACGTAGTTGCTTGGTATCTATAAAGTATATATCCAAGGGCTCTATTTCTCTTGCTCTCATAGCAAATGGTTGCAGATATGGTATACAAAGTATATGATGTTATTTGATAATACACTCATATGTATGTATATGATACTATTCGAATACAGACCGGAAACCTAATTCTCAAAATGCAAAGGCTTTTCTGAAGCAGGAAATTTTGAAATAAAATGGATCACATGATCTTATATTTGTGTAGTTTTTGAAGCTTTGCTCTAAAATAAGGTTAATATTGTTGAAAGGGATGTGAAGACCTAGCACTGCCTACTTAATATTTGAAGTCATTTAAAATTGCTAAACTGGTGTGTTTGAAGGTAGGTTTTGCTTAATGATGCTTTTATGATTGCTTTTTCCATGTTGGAGCTGCTGCTCATCTGTTACTTTCATCTTGGGCTATAAACCTACCATTGCCTACTTATTGTGCTTATTCCAAGCATTGTCATGGTTATGTCAGCTGTGATGGATATGTGTTTGGCTTCTTTATAGAGCATTGCTTCTTGCTTTGCTGTTCTATTTGATGCTTCTTTGCTATTGTTGCACCTAAACCTGGAAACTTCCAATATCCAAGTTTAAAGGCAAGTGGTTTCATTACCTTTCCTAATATGACACTCGAGCATATTTAAATATGTAAGGATTATTCACTTTAGCATGATCGAGGAGTGCTCATTTGCTATTCAACTTTCTTTGCTGAAGTTGAATCCTTAAGAGAAAAGGTCGCAGAAGAGGTTTCACTATAATTTAAACTAATGACAAATCATTTGTTGTTTTAGAGCATAAATTTTTTATTTGTTAAGGCAGAGCATGCAGTTTAATTTTAAGGTCCGGCCAACAAATTCAGACCATTATATGTGCTCCAAGTCTCCTTCTAGTGTGATTGTTCACGTTCCTGTATCTCCACTAGAACAAATAGGTCTTCTATCAGTGAGTCCAATATGATGAAAATTCACATCTTATAGCAGCTACTTGGTGAAGTGGAAATAACTTATCCTCAACTAAAGGTACTTGTATAAAATACTTCTGTATTTTATGATGTATTTTTGTTGAATAGTCATTTTGTTTCATGCTTATTCATTTTCATGGTTGGCAAAGTGTCCAGCACATGCAACAGCATTTTGGTCTGTGAAAGGGCTAAAGTGTTAATTTTCGTAAAATTAAGAACCAACATATATATTAGGTCAAGCCTTGGGGTATTTTATTATTATTTGAATTTCAAGGATTTGATGGGACAATCATTATGCTGGTGAAATCAGTCTGAATTTATTTGTTGTGAATGTATTCATTTTCCTGAAGATGCTGCTGTGCACCCTTTTTTTCTTTTAATGTACTTGTTTATACTGTTCATTTCCCAGTTCAATAAAATTGAGAGGATGAATGCATGGCTGAGTCAAGTGGGGTAGTAATTGAAAATTAAATAATTTTGTCTTGTTTATAATTGAATTATTGCAGATAACTGCAAAGCTGTCTTCATCCTCAAAATCTGATTATGAATCTTTATCGCATGCAACAACTGATCATGTCATTTGTTTTGATTATTTGTTGTGTGCTTACATTACATTCTTGCTACTTAAACACTCTTGTGCAATACAGAAGTTACCGGAAATGCATTACTAAGATTGGTTTCTAAGTTTCTGGAGAAGAATCATCTGCAGTGATGGACGACAATTGATGAAACTAGTCTTTATTTAGGGCCGATGTCTTTATTTTTGCCTCAGGAGATGGCACCTTGGCCTTGTCCACCCCTTCAGATGTTACTTCTTTCTTTCAGGGTACAAGTGTCATGTTTCTTTTTCATACATTACGAACATAAACAAGCTAAATGTAATATATGTGCATCATATAATATATTCCGAATAATTCCTGAAAAAAATTTCTCTGAATTTTTTTATTTATTTCGAGTGAAAGATATTTTTGAGTTTGTTTACGTGTCAATCAAAAATAAATTGGATTAATTGACAATTCAAACTTTCAACGTATGATTCTTTATATATTATCTTTATTTATATAGAATAATTAGTCTTAGTTTTGAGATAAATGATAATTTGATTAAATTATAATTGATTTTATTATAATTTAGAAAAATTAATTACCTTATTAATCCATATGTAAAAACATCAAACGATTTATATTAAAGGATAAATTAAATCAAATAATAAATTAAAATCATTATTCATTGTTTGATATTTAAAAAGTATATAAGTATTTTTACCATGTAATTTTTTACTATTTATCTAACAAATAAATAATATAATATTAACTTATTAGTATAGATCCAAAATAGTATAAAAATAAAAAAGTACGAATAAAAATGTTTTTTTTTTTTTTTTTTTTGAAGGAATATGGAAAAGTATTGGTGTAATTATTTATGGACATTGTCATTTTCTCTCCTGTTTGCTCCATTTTCTATTCCATTTGCAGGTATTGCATAAGGAGGGTCCGATAGCATTATTGCATGTGGGCTCCACTTTTTCTTTTGTCTTTTTGAAGAAAATTTTGCCTACACTTAAATGTAGAGTTCAATTTTAAAATAGAAATAAAATAAATTAAACCAAATTGCATTTTAAAAAAATGAAATCAATTTAAATTGAAATATAGTTTAGAATCAAACCAATTCAATCGGTGAATTTTGGTCAGTTGTTGCATTTATTTTTAGTTTGATTTGAGCATATTTTTTTAAGTGTCATAAAACCGAGACTGATAAAACCTAATCAAATTCGCTTGAATTGGTCAATTTAATCGATTCAACCCGAAATATGTTGACTCTTAACCTATTGTGTGGACCGATCTATAAGCGTTCTTAAATCATCTCAAACTACTCAAATCAAATTGAATTGAAAATGGAATTTTTAAAATTAATGATTTAGTTTGATTTGAAATTTTTCAAACCGCTAAATATTAGTCTGGTTATGATTTGAGAGTTAATACCGCCAAATTGAACCAAACAAAATAAATATATAGATATTAATAAATAAATAAATATATAATTTTGACAATATTTTTTCTTATCATCGTATATTGAAATATTGAATATATTAATTGTTATTTAATTTTAATTTTAAAGCTATGATTTACTTGCATTTATTTTGTACAAAAAAAGAGTTAAATGAACGATGAACACTCTTAAATATACCTCAAGTCAACAGATTATATAACACTTAAAAATTTATTACTATTTATTTTTTTTTTTTTGTACTATTTTTCCCAATAAAAAGACATATTTACCCTTATTAATCTCAAGTGCAGTCAAATGAGGCTGGAGATGAAGCTAGTAGACTCTAACTGTAGACCAAAGAAAAACTTTCAAACATTTGGAAAGTCAAATAAAGAAAAAAACTTACACGTTTTAGGGTAAAATTGAAAACAATTTGAAGCTTAAGTGATCCTCCAAACTCTTCGTTCCTTCAGATAAGTCCTTTCATTTTCTAAATTATTTTCTTTTTTCTTCCCAAACAAGAAAAAAAAAAAAAAACTTTCCTCCATTTATTGCTCAACTATTTTCTATCTCCAAATAAATTGCTTTACTTTTTATTTTGAACACTAAAGCTCTGTTTGTTTTTAGAAAATAATTTATTTTTATAAAATATTTTCAAATGATTTATTTTTTTTGTTTGTTGTAATATCAAAAATTAGTTAAAAATATTAAAATTTTTAACTCATAAGACTATAAAAATATTTATAATAATAAAAATTTCGTATTTTACAAACTTTATTATGAAATACAAAAAAAAATTATTTAAAAACTAGTAAATTATGAAAGTTACCAGTGATAGGTAGTGGCGGCTAACGATTGGTAATAGTGACTATCGATGATTAAAAAATTAAAAATATAAATTGATAAGGTTATGATAAATTTGTGAATGTCTAGAAATTATTTTTCTTAAAAATGCCTTAATTTTTTTTTAATCTGAAAAATATTTTCACTTGTTTTTCTAAACATCTCATTAAGAAAATGTTTTGGGGAAATAACCTAGTATTTAATGAGTTATTATTAAATTTAAACGGAGAAGAGAGAAGAGACATGATTGGTACGAGGGTACAAGGGAGTCGGAATTCTGACATGACAGCCAGCATGGCTATCTGTACGGAAAGCTAATAACGCCATGTAAAGTAAAGAAACACTTTTTTTTTTTATTTTTTAAGGATATTTTAACATTAGTGTGACATATAACTGTATTTTTTTATTAATATATTAGGGCATTAGTTGCCAAAAGAAAACATTATTTAAGAAAATCTCAGAGTCACTGGTTAATGTTTCCAATTGTTTGTATAAAAGATAAAAAAATTGGAATTTACACGTTTTTAGAATCTTTATGTTGAAAAGCTATAAGTAATCTCTCTAAATAACAAAAAACGATGTAATTAAATTTTCAACTTTCTATATATAAATTTAATATATATTATTCAAAATAAACATATTCACCGTTTATATTTTATTTTTCACTCTTTATATTTAAATTCTGATTTCGCCTCTCAATGGCAAAAAGAAGGGATAAGGGTGACTATAGCCATCTAAGTTCAAAAATATTTCTAAATTTACTTTATAAATTGAATATAAATTGGTGAAATTATATTCACTTTGTCCCATAATTTTGAAATATTCTTTTTAGTAACTCTGGTCAAAACGTTGAATGTTACTGTTTATAGTGATCGATAACCGTAACGTTTGAACGAACTTTTAGAAATTAAAGTAACGCTTTCATTGAATACTAAAAGTTACTCCGAAGCTAATAATTATTAGAACGACTAATTTTGCCGAGAGATTGACTTTGCCTTCTTTTCTTTTGGCTTCGCAATCAGACGTTAAGATTGAATTTTGACTCCGCTACTGTACCCTATGTGTTACAATATTATTTGAATTATTTTAACTAAAACTATTATATACTAAAGATATTAATTTTTTTTGGGTAACTTTTAAAATATTTTAATAGTAAAAACAATAAAATTAAAAATAATTTTAAATGAATTTTCCAATAATTCCTTTTTGAAAAATAAGTTATGCTTGAGTACTAAAAAAGCAGTAGAGTATCTTCTCATTTTCCTTTCCAAATTTTATCTCCCAATTTTCTTTTCTCCCTAAAAATCCCTCCATCCAAACAGACCGTAAGTGAACATGTTAAAAATATTTAATCCAAGAAAAAAGAGTTAAAATATATAAATTATAAAATGGTCAAATTTTTTTTGTTTTCCTATTATTATCAACTAAGTCAATGTGAGAGGACTTTCACTTAACCATTTTCCTGTTTGTTTTTCCATAAAAAGAATCTTTCTTTTTTCCTTTTCTAAACTAGGTTAAGAAATATCTTTCTCTCTCCTTCCTTTAATACAACTGGTGGATTTTGTATGCAAAGTGTCAAGAGTGCCAGAAACGACAGCCTCAGAAAAAAGAAAAAAGAATTTAAAAAAAAAAAAAAAAGGAAAAAAGTAGAGGTAAAATACATCTGCTTGATCCTTGTTGCTCCTGCTGCTTTTCAAATGAGCTTGGATTGGTAGCTAGAGCCTAACCACAGGTAGGTTTTCTCATAAATTTCCTCTTTCTTTCATTCTTTCTTTTTTTGTCTATAATTCTTTTTGATTCTTGATTATCTATATTTCTTTCTTCTTCTTTGTAAAGGTCCTTTTTCTGTTAGGGTTCATTTCTTATCAGATTCTTTGATTTCTTTATTTATCTAATCATACGCATATATTCCTTTTCAAGATTTCCCTTATCAGTTTACATTTCCATTTAAAGTAACATTCTTTCATTTGGAGTGTGTACTTTGCTTCCTCTTGTCCTCAATTTTTATTTTTTTAAGTTTCTTTCAACTTTAAATACAGTAACAGAAGATTTTCCTTCTCTTTTCTTCTTCTTCATCTGCATTTTCCATATATTATATAAAGGTAAAAGTTTGTTTTCTCTGATTGATCTTTAATTCTTGATTTTTTATATATATATTGCTAAAATTGTTTTCCCCTTTCTTTGCGGTGTTGGGTTACTGGGTTTGCACTTCTTGTAAAGCAAGATCTAGTATTGATTTTTTTTTTTGGTAATTAATAACATGTTACCTCTTCCAACTAAAGCTGTGACTGATTTTTCACAAATCTTTAATTTTATTTAATTATTTTTTGAAGTTTTAGGTAAGGAAGTGCAGTCAGATTGTTTCTTTCTTGATTAAAAACAAAATTCTCTCGAAATTATAATTAATTATTTTGGGTGATTTTGCATGAAGGGTCAGTGTTGAATTAATTTTTTATTTTCTTGGAAAAAAGAAAAAATGACAAGGCAGAAAATCCAGATAAAAAAGATTGACAACAATACAGCAAGACAAGTGACTTTTTCTAAGAGAAGAAGAGGGCTTTTCAAGAAAGCATATGAGCTCTCCACTCTTTGTGATGCTGAGATTGCTCTTATAGTCTTTTCTGGAACTGGAAAGCTTTCTGAGTATGCAAGTTCAAGGTTCATATCTCTCTCTCTCTCTCTCTCTTTCTCTCTTTCTTGCCATATTTTCTTTCATTTTGGGCTACTTTCTTGTGATATTTCATTGTTCAATCTTGGATTACTCATTTCTGGTTTCTTTTAAACCAACCAAACTGAAAAAAGAAGAGAAATAGATGAAATATATGTGCAACAGAATATTCTTTTGGTTTTTGTGAACTCAAAATTATAATTTTCCTTAGCTTGAGTGAGAGATGCCATTTATATATAGCTCTCAAGTGTCTGATATTTGTTCCAAATCATTTGCCTTCAAGGACTAGAAATATTAATTTCTGGTCTGTGGTTTTTGTCAGAACTCAGAAGGTTTCTCTATTGTAGGGATGTTGTACATCCTCTATTCTTTTCAAAAGACTATATATAGTACTTCTACATGCTATTGGATATGAAAGTTACTTACTTTGATTTGCTTTTTCTACCCTCTATACAAACCATGTACTCATAAAATATTCACTCAAACAAGAAAATATTTACTTTTAGGCAAAGGAATACTAATACTAATGTTAATAATTGGATTTTTAAGCTATATTTAGGGAACTGAATGAGGGATAGCTTACTTGAACTTGCAGCTTATTAAGAAAAGTTCGTGTTGATTGTTCCATATGAAGAAAAGTCATCATTGTTCCATATTGTAAAACCTATATTCACTCACTTAGCTAAAGTGTGAATCACTTTTTCTATTCTTTATTCTTTTTTTTTTTTTTTTAATCAACAAATGCTCAATGCAGCTGGTCATTTTTCCTCCATTTCATTAAAATTCTTTTGCAATTAATGCGGGAAAAAAAAGAGAAGTTCATATTGATTATAGCGTATATTTGATTTCTACTTGAAGAAATCTCTTCAACTATAAGATTTTTTGTTTGCATTGTAGCTAGCTTTTGGCTTTTGTTTTCATTGATTCGAATTATATTTTCTCTTATCTCAATAGATCATATGGACAGAATCCTAAAACAAAAGATTTATAACTATTTGTTCTACAATTTTCTTGCTTTGTTTGCATGCTTCTATTGTACTTATGAGATGCTCCAGATTTTTTAGCCTAACATTCATAGGTTAGGTTTGACTTTTTTTTTTTTTTTTTTTTTTTGGATACCCTCGTAGCTTGGGAGTAGTTACTGCTGTTTGTTAAGTTTTTTCCTGGATTTTAATTTAATAATAATAAATAGCTTTTTTTTCTGATAAAAAAAATAAGAGTTTTGGTTTGTATGGTAGCAAAATATCATGCATGGTTTTGTTACTGCAATTTGAGTTTTTGTATCCTTGTTTTGATTCATTTTGCATTAACCATATTAATTAAATTTTAGTCAAGCCATAAGAAAAGGTAGAATTACCCATGCTATGTGTTATTGAATCAAAAGAAACAATATGGCATGAATCTTATTGTAGATTAAGATCATCTTAGTACAAGAAAGGTTTAGTTAATGAAAATCAAAATCCTTGTAGATAATAAAAATCTTTTGTTTTCTTTGTTCAAACATACATATTTGATGTAATCTGAGTGTGCACATATTATCTTTCATTTTGATTTTTTCTATAAATTTAAATATTTATTCAATTTAAAGTAAAAATAAAAATCAATTTTAAATATATGTTTGATTATTTGTTTTTTGCTCATTCTAAAACAAAATTGTTTTTGCAAAATATTTATCGTTATGGATTACATGCATATTTGCATGAGATGGATCTTTTTAACTTGTGCATTAAGTACTTCCTTTACTGCTTAAGAATGCCTTCAATAAATACACTGTGTGGTTTATATTTATTATAGCAGTTAGATATTAGTTGTAATAATTTATTGAATAATTTTTATATGAAATAATACTTTTATAATCTAAGGTTTTGTTGAAGTTTCAAATGTTCAATGATTTATATTTATAATAATTTTTTCAAAAAATTATTTTAACACATTTTATAAAAATTAAAGAGTAGCTTTCCTATGCCATTATGCAAAAATGAGTCTTGATTGATTTAAAAAGAAAAAAAAAAAAAAGGCCTTGATCAAGTGCATATATCAGAATTTTAGAGATTAATTAAAAGTTCAAAGACTTCATACATAACTTGAGACTTGAACTTTATTAAAAAAAATTGAGTGACACCTTCTATTTTTAGGTTCATCCATTAAACCCTTCAACTAATAGAATTCAATCAATTTGAATACTTAAACTTATAAAACCACACTAGCATAGTTATTAAAAGCGCGCCTGACTCAAACCGCAGGTCATGGAGCCTCAAGAGTTGAAAGGCGGGCGACCTTACTGAGGTGCACGCCTCTTAAAAAAAAGCGCGTCTTTTGTTTTTCAACATGTTTTTTTAGGGTTTTTCTTCTTAATATATGTGATTGTGTTTATATAGACTTCTATTAATAAAAAAAAGTAAGAGAAATAAAAGATATTGATAGATTTGTAGAAGAAAAAACGCATATCCATCATACATCAAACTCCTCTACACTAGTTCATCGACAATCAAAGAAAGCCATGATCTAGATCAATTAAAGCCTTCACAAAGAAGTCTTCTCTTCCAATTCAGCAATTGATTAACATAAAGAAAAGATACGTCTCTTAGCAATTCTTTTGATTTTTTCTCAATTTCCATCTCTTAATTTGATTCAACAATCAGCTTCTACTCCCTTCTATTTCAAGTCTAATAGCTTCAATTATAGGTGTGATTCTCAAAAAAATTTGATTTATGACATGAAAAGCTAAGTTTTAGAGCATTTGCAGTTTCATAAAAAAGCAGTTTACACTAAAAGTTAATTCAAAAATTGTTGCCAAACAAGGTCTCAGTTAGAGGAAATAAATTTTAACCAAAAAAGAAATTCTATATATTATTTTCTTCATTTATACCTTGGTTTAGACTTCAATTTTTTTAAATTCATGTAAGCTTACTTAATATAATGTTCCTCTAATTCTGTTTGTCATTTGAGGTTAATTTGGCTTCTTCTTTTTTTTTTTCTCATAAAGTAAAAATTCTTGCAAGCATACACCTTCTTCTAAATACAACTTACTTGTATTACAATTTTTTCAGCTAATATTGATGAAATATTTTTCAAAATTTTTGCCCTAATCTTCCAATCTCCTTTTATTGAATTATATATATATATATATATATATATATATATATATATATATATATATATATATATATATATATATATATAAAGACGCTCTTAGTACATACAGGCTTAAGCAAACACAAAATATTATGCTATACAAAGTGAATTTTGGAAATCAATAGTTATAATATGTACTTTCTCTCTCTCTCTCTCTCTCTATATATATATATATAAAGACGCTCTTAGTACATACAGGTTTAAGCAAACACAAAATATTATGCTATACAAAGTGAATTTTGGAAATCAATAGTTATAATATGTACTTTCTCTCTCTATCAAGTCTGTTTCTTTCTCTTCTTCTTGAAGTCTCTTGAATTCTCCTTACTCCTCTCAATCAGTTCCTTCTCTTCTCTTTCTTTCTCTATGATTCTCAGTTGCCAAACACTCTTAAACCCTAGATTAGGATATATGTGACATCTAATCCTATCAATTTCTTGCCCCTTGTGCATGCCCTTCCAAGTTATCAACCTAACCGTAAAGCACTCTTTTTGGTATGTTAGACAGAATAATAGATAATAGTTTTCTCTATCCTTATCAACTCAGGAAATTATTTACCTACACTGAGTTAATGCGTCTGATAAAACTAACTGATTATGAACAGGGTAAACAGAGTTTTGAGTGTTTTTCATTAAAAAAATGGTATAGTAATAAATATTGACAGGTAAGATGAATATATGCATAATACAGATAAATTTTTCTCATAAATCCAAAGCCCATCCAAAATTTGAATTTGAGATTTTCAAATAGAAATTTCAAAAGACTATTAAGTTATCTCCTTTACTTTTTCAGAAAGTAAGAGTAATGCATAAGTAAAAAAAGGGTAAATTGGGTTATTGCAATCATTCCGCTGATGAATCTTTCTAAATTGAGGTGCCTAAACTTATGAATCTTTCTAACTTTTCTTCTATTTCAATTTATTTTTTGTTTTATTATGGTTTTTGTAATTATACCAATAAACAAAAGAAATGACTTGGCCTACCTTTTGCTTTTGAAGTATGAACCAGGTCATTGGAAGGCGCAATCTACAGCAAAAGAACTCTGGCAAGTTGGATCAGTCTTCTCTTGAACAGCAAGTAAGACATCATGGCTTCGAAAATTACTAATTGCCATTATCAAACAACAGCTATTTTCAATGTTTACTATTTAAGTATTTCAAAGATAATTTCTAAAATATATATATATATTTTAGAGAATCAAGTCAGAATCAGACCCATACAACTATATATATATATATATATATGTATATATATATTCTCAAGTTACCTTAAAATATACTTGGATGTATTTTAAGCAATAAATAGGAGAGTGTCGATATAACAATCCAAAGAGCAATTGTAGCTAGTATTTTTCAATTTATTTTAATTGCAAAATTTAATAATTTTAATAAAATTAAGTATAATCCATTCAAAATATAAAGAATTTAAATGATTGTTTTTTAGATTTTAAATATATTAGGTGTAAATTTACAAATAAATTTCATACAAGTTTGCTAAATTTTTATATCCCAGATAGCTTTTATTTTATTATCATTTTCTTTAATCCATCCCCCCACTCCCCACATAATCTCTTATTATTTTTATTATTTTGTTATAAATACATGCCGTCTTTTCTTGTAGAATTCATTTTTTATCATTTGTTATAATTAGCTTTTTATTTATTTTTACCATTTCGTAGAATTCATTTTCCTCATACTAAACAAGGACTTAGTATTATTTGTTCCACATGTAATGTGACTTGAAAGCATTTACTTGTCCCCTTTTAGCTCGAAGATGGTACATTCACAGCCCTCAGCAAGGAAGTAGCACAAAGGACACTTGAATTAAGGTAACGTGTTTTTAGAATTCTGTGTACCTTCTTATCTCAAGAAGATTTCAATCTTATTTAACTTGAGGTTTTTCAGATTTTTTTTTACCTAGTATTTACGAGGTAAGTCGGATGTATTTGGAGGACATGATGGTTCAGATTTAGAAACTTAAAAATGCCAAGTATTTTCTAGATTTAAATTAATAAAAGAATTTTATATTGCTGATAAAAAAAAATATGTATCTCTCAGTTTACATACAATGTTGAGATTTATTTCATTTAATGCATGATAGGCATATGAGAGGAGAAGAACTCCAGCGATTGAGCATTGAGCAACTACAAGAATTAGAGAAGTCACTTGAAAGAGGCTTGAAACGAGTTCTGGAAACTAAGGTTTATGCATTTTTATATTGTGTATATCAATTTTACTTGGTTTCTTCTTAAACTGATAAGTTACCCTAATAGTTCTTGATTTCAAACCCTAATAGCCAGATTAACTAAAAGAAAAAGAAAAGGACTACTTAGTGAACTTTCATTGTTGCAATGTTAATTTTCTCTTTGATCCATCTAAACCATGTTTTTTGATTCCAGATCTTGACAAATTCCAGGGAATTTAAGGCTCTTAAATCCAGAAATGGCTTTTAGAATACTTTTCCAAGTTGAAAACTTGGTTTATTAATTCTACTAGAATGTGATGCAATTTTATTTGTGGTGTTTCAGAGTCAGGTAATTACAAATGAGATCAATGCCCTCAAAAGCAAGGTCATATGCCCATCTTTGAACTGTAACTGTTGCTAGCCTTCTACGTAGTTTTATTGATGAGTAAAAGAGATCATTTTAGAACTGTTCTCATATATAATTTTCTATAATATAATTTCTGAGTTTGATGGGGTTGGTTTATTTGCTTTATTATTATTTTAAAAAAAAAAAAAATTATATCTTTGCTCTTTTTTTCCCTCATAATTTGCAGGAAGCTCAATTAATAGAAGAGAATGAGCGACTAAAGCAACAAGTCTGTGAGATCTTTTATTTTCAGTTCTTTATTTGTACCAGTACTCTAAACTAACTTCTGAGTTCCTTTCTGTGTATTTGTATGGTAGATAATGAATGTACCAATGGGCAGACTGCATTTATCTGAACCAGGACAGTCATCAGATTCCATGATCACTAATACCAGCAGCTCTGCAGATCTTTCTCTAGACTATGAAGGAAACTACACTTTCCTTAGATTGGGGTTGGTTTTTTACACTCAGTTCATTTCCTTGCAAAATTTATTGATGTAATTCTTGGCCTGCTATATATATATATATATAGAGAGAGAGAGAGTTTAAGAAAGCATTTATCATCAAAATACTGCTCAAGAAATAAACTAAAATTGTTGCTGCAAGATACATGCAGCTGCAGAATCATTTGATTTACTGAACAGAATCATTTCTTTGTTGAATAGAAATGCCAAACAAACTCATGAACATAAAAATTGCAGGTTACCCTTCCCAGATTGAGTTTGAAGGATATGAAATGTTCTTGAGGATCAATGTGGCTTATTGCAGTTTGTTGTGATAAGTATTTCACGGAGGAAATTCTTCTTAATTCTATGGTTGCGTCCCTGTCTGTGTTCATCCCAATGGAATCATCAGCACATGAAACCATAGATGCTTAATTATATATGTGTGTGTATATATATTGTAAATTTACCATATAAAGTTAGACACTCTGACAAAATAAGTAGTTTGGAGCTGTAATGTGTGTTCTGATTACCTGGAGTTGTATTTCAGAACAAAAATAAAGGCATCTATATCTGGACAATTTAATTATTTTCAAGGGTTAATCAGTGTTATGGGACTCTGTTTCCCCCATTGTTGATAACTTGATTAGGGTTTAAATTAGGTTATTGGTTGAACTTAAACAGCAGGTTGGCATTTTGTTGCAACATAGCATATTTATAGTTATAGCATTATTGGACCAACTTACCGATATTAGTTTTTAGGAACGTGTTCTATATTCTCTTTAGAAAAAAAAAAAAAAAAAGAACGTGTTCTATATTTATAGTTCATACTCATGATTTATTATTTTTAATAATAAATTTTAATTTAAATATGGGATTAAATTTAAATATTAACTATCAGTGAAATTTGTCTTTTTTTATTAAATTTTAATATTAAAATATTATCTTTTAATTTTTAACATTATATATAAATATTATTTCTCATCATAATAATTGTGATGAAGTATTAGTCATTTAATATTATAATTAAATTCAAATATTATATTCTTAAAAACATTAATACTATATTTCATATACTCCCTTTGTTCAAAATCTTCTCGCTTTTCTCTTTCTTAAAAAATTTTACAAATATATAAATTCTTAAAAAATTTTATTCAAAAAGTATATATTGTATTGAGGTGCAAACCACGCGCTGAAACTCGAGTAGAGTAAGCACTTGTTAGTGCGTTAATTACGTTGGTTCCCGCTAAAGACCTGCTCAAGATCACATCAACACAGAAAAACTGACTCTATCTATTCGCCCTTTTTCTCTTTCCTTTTCAGAAAAACACACCCAAAGAGCAATTAAAAGCTCTCCCTTCATTCTCTTCTTGAATAATTACATCATAATCAAGACTTTGAGTTAATTAATTAGCAAGGCAAAGCAAATCATGGATGAAGAATATGATGTCATAGTTCTTGGTACTGGTCTTAAGGAATGCATTCTCAGTGGCCTTCTTTCTGTTGATGGACTTAAGGTAATTAGTTACCCATTGCTCTTCTTCAATTATCTTCATTTTTATTGCTTTTCCATTTTTTTTTATTTATATATTTATTTGTTCATATATTAATCTGTTTTCAATATATAGTGGCTGCATAATGTCAATATATATGATTTGGCAATGTATTATTCAACAGGTGTTGCATATGGATCGCAATGACTATTATGGAGGAGAATCATCCTCTCTTAATCTTAATCAGGTTACTTCCCTAATAGCTGCAGTGTGAATTTCCTTTATATATATATATATAATTTTTCTGAATTTCCCACGAATTTTTCATACCCTTTTTTTATATTAGACTGTTCATTTTGAAATTTGTGGCTGACCCTTCTTGTAAGTGTTTTTCCATGGATTGAATCCTGTAAATATCTGACACCCTTTTTGAATACGAGACTATTGATTTTAGAAGTCGTGGTTGCCCCTTTTATAAGTGTTTTTTTCACGGGTTGGACCCCCAACTTGCAAGGTCGTCCAATGAACGCAAGCTTATGATTTTCTGCTTTGACCTTGCATTATGAATTTCTTTTGTTTATCATAATTACATTATATTGTAGTTAATATTTTCTAACTCTTTTATATGATTTTAGCTTTGGAAGCGCTTTAGGGGAAGTGACAAGCCTCCAGAAAGCTTGGGTACAAGCAAGGAGTATAATGTTGATATGATACCTAAGGTATGTGTCTTATTCAATCCCAAACAAAGCTTCTGATTGTTTTCTAATTTATTTGTATATTTCTTTGATAGTTCATTATTGCAAATGGGAATTTGGTTCGTGTTCTCATCCACACTGATGTTACCAAGTATCTTAACTTCAAGGCTGTTGATGGAAGTTATGTATACAATAAAGGAAAGGTATGATGCACTTTTAGTTTTGATTTTTTTTTTCTTGTGTTGATTTTGGCTTCGAATCATATAATCAGTAATATGATTATCAGATATATAAAGTCCCTGCAAATGATGTTGAAGCGCTGAAATCACCATTGATGGGATTGTTTGAGAAGCGTCGTGCGCGGAAATTTTTCATTTATGTTCAAGACTATGAAGACAATGATCCAAAATCTCATGAAGGACTTGATTTGAATAAAGTTACTGCAAGAGATATTATCTCGTATGACTCATATTTTGATATAGTTGTCTTTACTTATTAATTTCAAGTCTCAAGTATAGTTTATTATTCTTTTTTGTAGAAAATATGGGCTAGAAGATGATACAATTGACTTTATCGGTCATGCATTGGCGCTTCACCTTGATGATAATTACTTAGACCAACCTGCTCTGGACTTTGTGAAGAGAATGAAGGTGCGCATATGAACTTTTAGGCCCCTTTTGCTGAGCCATAATGCTATACAATCAAATATATTTGTAATGGCCGTATTTATTAGAAATTTCATCATATATATTGCATTATATTTCGTTACAACTCCTCAAACGAAGTGATAGGTCATGTTTGGTTAGCTAGCTTAAAGCATGTATTTTTAGTAGTTAACTGGAATGTTTTAGAAGCAATTAATGTTTACGGTTTTCAATTTTTATCTTATTTACACTATTTAGAAACTTGAGAACTTGGTAAAATACAATCAGAAATCCATTTTCTTTGATTTCCTTTTAGTCATTTGATGTTGGGAGTTACATTCTAACCATTTTTAGCAATTTGTTTCATTACAGCTTTATGCAGAGTCTTTAGCACGCTTTCAGGGAGGATCACCTTATATTTATCCAATGTACGGACTAGGAGAATTGCCTCAGGTTAGTTAATTAATTTTTTCTTCTGGATTTGTGCTGCAAAAATATGCTGCTTTAACATTTTGTGTTATTGGCAGGCATTTGCACGCTTAAGTGCAGTATATGGTGGAACTTACATGCTCAACAAGCCAGAATGTAAGGTAAATTTGACATACCTGCCGGAAAAGCTGTACCTTCTTTGATATATACATATATATTGAATTGTTGCATCAGCTAACATTTATATATATTTTTTTAACAAAAGGTAGAGTTTGGTGCGGATGGGAAAGCCATTGGTGTGACCTCTGAAGGAGAGACTGCTAAATGCAAGAAAGTTGTTTGTGACCCATCGTATATGCCAGACAAGGTAATGTCTAACAAACGAAAAAAATATTATTATGAACTTCAATCACTTTACTGAACTAGTCAATTGCGCTTGCTTCAACACAATAGGTTAAGAAGGTTGGAAAAGTTACTCGTGCTATATGTATAATGAGCCATCCAATTCCAAACACTAGTGATTCTCACTCTGTCCAGCTAATTCTGCCACAGAAGCAACTTGGTCGTAAATCAGATATGTATGCCACTAAATTATTGTTTCCTTTTCCTTCTTGTACCTTCAATTCATTATTGCATATGTAGATCCTTATCTTCACATGGTTTAGTCTGTCCAAATCGGGTCCCAATGCAACCCATTTTGAACTTGAGAGAAGCAAATGGCAAGAAGTTAGTCCCGCTGCAATGTTTTTTTATTGTTTATGGCATGATAAGGAGGTAGATAAAGTAGGACTCTTCAAATCGGGTGCATTGGACCCATTTGAACAGTCCTATTGTTTAGTGCATGAGTACATATGTCCTTTTATCGTTTGCTAGTATAGTAAGTTTCATAATTTTGAATATTGCTGCAGGTATCTCTTCTGTTGTTCTTATTCCCACAATGTTGCCCCTAAAGGAAAATATATTGCTTTTGTTTCGACTGAAGCAGAGACTGACACACCTGAAGTAGAACTGAAGCCAGGACTTGATCTGCTTGGTCCTGTGGATGAAATATTCTATGATGCCTACGACAGATACGAACCCATAAACAATTCTGAAGATGATAATTGCTTTGTATCTGCTGTAAGTGCAATAGAAATATTTATCATTTCCATTTTTCCCTTAGATAAAAGAGATTGCTAAGCCCGTTGTGATAAGTGCAAGTGGAATATTAAGCTTGCTTCCTAGCTATTTTTTGCATTAGGTGAATAATAGTTCTATTGAACAAACTAGCAACTAATAGTTTTTTATTTTTATTTCCGTTGCCATTTTAATATTTAGTGCTTAAATGACTTGCAGAGTTATGATGCAACATCACACTTTGAGACCACAGTAGATGATGTTATTGCAATGTACTGTAAGATTACCGGAAAGGTAAAGAGCTTGTTTCTTGCTAGTTAGTTGAAATTTCTACTATAAAATGTTATTGGTATTATTCCACGGAATGCTATTGACTCAAATTTTTGGTTATTGTATGTTACAGGCCCTTGATCTTTCAGTGGACCTGAGTGCTGCAAGTGCAGCTGCTGAAGAACATTAACATTATGTTATTTTTCGCATCAGTCAAGTATCAGTCGAAAAGCACGAGTCGTGATCACAGAGATTTTTGCTTTTGTTTTTTGGATAAATGGAATTCTGCTTCATCTCTTAAAGAAAGAAAATTTTGCTTTCCAAGTTCATTCATTCTAAGTTCTTTTGAATGTATGTGTAGTTTTGCCTAAACTATAAACTATTCCTGGGTTTTTTTAGTTGGCTAACCAGCTACTGATCCAATAATATAATTTGAACCCTTTTCTTCATTTGAGACTTTTTTTTTTTTTTTGTATTCGATATTATACATAATGAACGTCTACACTCTCTGCACTATGGGCAACAGTTACAACAATTTGAACCCTTTTCATCATTTGAGATTTGTTGTTGGTCACGTCACATATAGTAATTCACGTTACATTTTTATTGAATCAATTATTAAAAACAAAATTATTCTGTTGACTTGCAAATTCAAATAAACAATTCATTGGTTTAGCTCGTATACATAAATTTAGCTATTTTATTTCACAGGCAGACAAATCTATTAGAGACAAAATTACCAATCGAAGACGAATGGCTAGTTTTTGAATCTGGTACCTTGCTTCTGTCTTAGTCATGTAGCTAAGGCCTCATTGGTCGCCCCTTTCCCATTGAGGTGCCTATTTCATGGTTCTAATCACAAAATTTGCAAATTAGGAATTCAAATTCTTTAACCGTTATAACCTATATCTGACATTTACTAGTGGCCCTGCAATTAAAATTCTGAACAATTTGTCAGAATCCGAATCCATAAACCCAATGATCCGAACCCTGAAACCAAGGTCCATTTACAAGGACAACTCCTAAGCATGACTTAGGGTTCTGGTTTCAAACTAGAATCAGACCATAATTGAATCGAAATTAACAGTTTCTACTTTTAAAGTATAACTTAATTATATGCCTGTAGTTTACTTCCAATTTCTCAAATTTTTAAGGCCAGAATGACGGTTTCTGTTTGAAACCGCACTGATTCATTTTTTTTATATAACTCTTAAATAAATTTTACAAATAAATTTTACAAGTTTTTGTTAAATTAATTTAGTTTGTTATTGTCAATACTATACTTGTAATTACTATCCATGATGCAATAAAATTAAAAAATTAAAAAAAAACCTACAAAAATGGTTTTATAATTTCGGTTTTCGAACCAAAACCAAACTGGAATCAAATCAATGATTCTAAATCATCCGGACCACCGGTTCGGGAACGTCAAATCCCTTTATTAAATAAAAAATAAATAAAAATAGCTACTTATGTCATCCACTTACTGGGCCCATTGACCGAGCGTTGACTTTCCTTCTATAATCCATTTGTCAATTTTTCTTATTTGAAAAAAGAAAATGGAAAAACCCCTACAGCTCCCTAACGAACGGCCATGCGAATCTTCTTAAACACACAGTCCGTAATACAATTAAATTATTAAGAAACATTAAAGCCAATCATCGTCGCTTCATTGTCTTGTTTTCGCGTTGAATTGGGACTCGGACGTGTGAGATTGAGCGAGTCATGACTCGCACTCCCAGTTTAGGTGTGAGTTCAAGCGAGCGATACAGCGTGTTTGATTTCAATGAAGATGACGAGAAAGTTGAGAAGATGTCGGAGAAATTACTCGGGAAATTTGGAAACTCTAAGAAGAGAAAGTGTGACTTGTCTTCTCCGATCACCAAATATAAGTTTCTCGGATTCTGTAAGTTCTAATTTTCCGTTATTTTCAAGTATTTTTTTTTTTTTTTTATATTTTGTTTATTTTTTTTAAAACAATTTTTGGAACCCTAAATTTGCTGAATGGAGTGATGTTGAATGTACTATTAATGCAATTGATTTTGGTGATGAAAAAATTTGGGTAAGGTAAGGGAAATGCAGCTGTTGCCATTGGCGTTGCAGTTTAAAGTGTTGTCTTGTATGTATGTGCGTATGGTTGATGAATTGCCCTTGCATGCGTATGAATGTGGAGGAGACTGTGCTTTCCGGTATTGCGGTTAGGTGATAGGCAGCTTTCACGCATTATACTAAGTAGGTATAATAATTGTAGTTTATCTGTATATTGTCAACCAGTCTTACTCGTTGAAACTGTTAATAAGAGTTTATCGAAGTTTATCGTTAAGGTGAATTTCACATTTGCTTGGCATAAAAGTTACAAAACAGCTAAACAACCTATGAACCGTTACAACATCTAAAGTGGTGCTTTTCTGGAAATGCAATTTCAATCATGATGCCAAATGGGCTCTTAATCGATGAAATGTACTTGTTTAGCCTTTAACTGCTGGCTGATTTTTATGTCAGAATTTCACCCTTGGGTTTTCAGAGAGAACAAGCATTAAAATAAACCTACCTAATTTGAATTATTTGTGTGGGTTTCAGTTGTTGTTGATGCTTTCTTTTTAGAATCCACCCCCCCCTCTGTAGTTAACACTAAATATCTGGTGAGTCAGAAAATGTGGAAACTAGGGATTTCATTATGAATTGAAGGCGTTTCATTCTTTTCCAGTCCAATCATATGTAAAAATAATACAAAAAATTGACAAGTCCCTCTTGTAGTCTTTTTGTGTGACACTTTAGTTCTCGCTGGGACTTGTTTTATTCTTTTTTTTTTTTCCAAGAATTTCTAGTGTCTAGTTCTTTTATGTGATGGGACATTGGGTTATCTTGGTCGAAGGACTACTCTGCTAAGCCACTTCCAACCATTTGGCTTTTTTTTTTTCTTCTCTTTATTAGAATAAGTTTGAAACCGTATTAATTTTGTCTTATATTTTTCAGTTTCTACTAAAATGATGCTGATGATTTAGTTAGTTGTTTGTTTCTGAAATTCTTGAGAACATAAAGAATTTTATTTCACTCATGATGAATCAGAAAATTTAATGCTGAAATTGGTTGAATATGATCAACAAAACAAAAACAAAAATAAGCTGAACTGTGGCTGGCTGAACTATATTTCCTCCTCTTCTGTTTATGCATTTTAATGTTATAGATGTCAGTATCATTGCTTTGTTTTTGCTGTTGCTATATTATTTAAGAGTGTATTTTGCCAAACTTTTTTCTTTATTTTAAAATGTAGTTGCAGGATGTTCCAGGGCTCAAGAAAAGGAAAGAGGAAGTGAGCCTATTGTTGTTGACGGTGGACCAATTGATGCTGACTCAGGACGTGAGTAACAATATCACTCAAGTTTATTATGTTTTCCCAAATAATTATGAATCTCAGTGTTATATTATGTACGTCACGCAATGAAGTGCCAGGATGTGCCAGGGCTCAAGAAAAGGAAAGAGGCAATGAACCTATTGTTCTTGATGATGGACCAATTGATGTTGACTCAGGACGTGAGTAACAATATCACTTAAGTTTGTTTATGTTTGGTCAAACAAATATGAAATTTCAGTGTTATATTATGTTCGTCATGCAACGACTGCAGGAGGGATGAAGACTCTAAGCGAGGAAGTTGTCAATGAATTGATAGATATTGATGCTAATGATTTAGGCAATTCTCATAAACCTTCCATTTCACTTCCTATGTGCATGGTACAAGAAGATGGTGATGTTAAGGAGATATGTTGTTTGGATGCACATGTGCCATCCAGTTCTTCAAATGATGAAGTATGCTTATTCTAGCCCAATTACTATAAATCTCTTTCTAAATTGAGTTACCTCAGAGTGAGAATCCATATTGACGGGCGAAATTTAGTTTGCATCCAAACACTTGATTGGCATACTGAAACCTGATATTTAGTCTTTTGCTGATGCACTCTTCTTATTTGAATAATTTGTGTTCAATCAAATTATTGCAGAAAACAGTGGATATGATTTTAGATGACGATGATGAAAAAAGTGAAATGAGTTCTTCATCGATTTCCGTCTCTACTCTTGGAGAGAAAGAAGGTTTGCTCTCCCCATTTTTTATAATTTACCTGCAAGCTTATTCTGCATTTTCTTCTCCGAGTAGCATATTAATCTATGATGTTACTTAAAACCTCTGCACTGTTTCAGTTCCATCCAAAGATCTAGTGCCAGAATGTTGTTCTGTTGGGCATAAGATTGTAAGTGTTATTTTTTTTTTTTTTTTGAACTGTTTGAAATTTTTTTTCTAAACGAGTAATTGTTTCAGTTTTGTTTTTATATTTACATATATTTATATTTGGTATTGATAGTTTCCTGAAGATGTTATTACAAATGGTTGGGTCTGTAAGAATTTCAAAATACTTTTTGATTAATAAATGTGCATGAAGGAGAATACACAAAATTCTATGTATTAAAGGAGCATTGATGTGGTGCAGATTGAATCTGCCACTCTGCCTATGAGTGTCTCAATTTATTTATAAATTATGGATTAAATAAGTGAAGCATAAGGATAAAGAGTGATGATGCTTAGTGTAAGAATATTCTTATCCTTGGAATATAGGAATAATCATTCAGCTTGAGATAAATTAGGGTAATCATTAGGAATTTGTCTAAGTAATTGTATGCCTAAATTTCTGTACTTTTCTTTTGAAATCTTCCTCAAGCATTATCTTTTCCCATTTGCAGGATATTTTAAATAATGCAGTTGTTATCTTCCCCGATTTTATCCTATATGATGACATATATTGTACAGAGTCTCGTTTAACTTTCTCAAGCAGCTGCATCAGTGTTGAGGGTTCTACTGTAAATGGGGCCAAAGGATCTTTTAAAGCTAAATGGGCCATTGGTGATATTATGAGCATTGAGTCTGAATGGTGGGGGAGGGTGAGTGTCCCCAGTTTTTACTCTTTTCATTATTCACTTGTAATTTGTCTATTGAATTTCTCATATACAATGGATGCAGGTTGAGACTGCTATGCTTAATCTTAGTCTTAAATCAAAGGTTTCTAAAGGATCTGGAACTGCAAATGAAATTCCAGGTTTGTACATTTCTGCTAACTAGTACTATTGGGCTATGTGATATATATTGATGGATTAAAAATTAAATCATTGCAAGAAAGCAGCATAAAATGCACTCTCTGTTCTTAATTTTCCTTTTTGTTGATTAGGGGTCTTGCACCTCTAAATGCTGGGGAGTACTTTTTGAAATTCTGTATTGTTCACTACTTGCACCAACGTATAATCATTCTGCTGGTCTGATGCCAAGTAATTTCACTTATACCAAAATCTGCATTATACCATTTTATCAGCTGTACCAAAAATCTCTTCATTGTGTCTTTTTCTTTCACCTGCCTCTTAGGTACAGAAAAGCAAACATTGATGATTCTTAAAATCCTTTTGCTAATATGAGAAATAGTCATTTTTTTGTTCTTCTTGCTTGTACTCAAATATTATTTTATTGGATAAATTCCATGAAGAAAAGTAGGATCATATTAAAAATTCTTTTCAATGAGTAGAGATCAAATAATATATTTTTCCCCTAAATGCATGCAGGGATTGACAAATTGAAATTTTCAGTTTATGATCCTGATTGGTTTGAAGGACAGGAAGCAATCAAATCATTGGATTCCAAATATAGAGATATCTGGAATGTTATTTTTGAGTGAGTGTTAGATATTATTGCTTACAATCACCAATATATGTCTACATGTGTGTATTGACGCAAAGATAAAATTTCTTAATAAATTGATATGCTGTTTTTGTGCTACATGACTGTTAACTCAATCTTTTCTGATTGTGTAACTTGTAATTTTATTATTCTTTAGTTATGTTCGGTTTGAGGGCTTTCGGATGAGAGATTTTGAACAATCTATGGATTTGATATAAATCCCTCATTTGGCACAACAACAACAGGGCAAGACCTATTAGATTGTTCAGATCCCTCATTCACCATGATCCCTTATCTTGAGGATTTTTGATATCTCATGGGGGAGGTGGGACTTTCCCAAATCCCTCATTTTTAATGAATGAGTTTTTATTTACAAAAGTACTCAGCAAATCCACAGGTTTAATTTCTATACTAAACAAGAGGGATTGTACAAATCCATGGAATTAAAAACCCATGTTTTTTTCTTTAATTCCATGGATTTCAAAAACCTCAATACAAGCATTGCCAATTTTGTGTTTTTTGGCTTGTAGTTGGAACTGTTAACTACAATTTCACTTCTGTAATGGCACCCCTCTCTTTTTCTTGGCACGGCTTGCTTTTTCAATTACTTATCTTTTACTCCTTTGCTACAGCACTGATCAGGAAACAGATGGTGATGCCTTTTTAGGGTCCAAAAACATGAGCATCCCAAAGCCTCATCTCTATATGTAAGTTAAAAGAATATATTCCCTTTTTTTCTCCTTTTCGAGCTAAAACCCTCACGAGGATTATCAACATGATTAGTTTGATTTCTTTCTTGATCTTTGTAGTATTTGGTTCTGATGGATTGCGATGAATGCTTATGTTATTTCTGACCTTTTTCTCCCTTTTATGTTTTTTAGTTAAATGTAAAGTTCTAGTTGTGGGCACCATTTATTTGGTAAAGTTATTTGTGGTTCACTCTCTAAATAGGCTCCTGTTAGAGTGAAAAAAAGTAGACGATAGTCTATTTAGAGTAGGAGAAGTAAACAATATCGCCTTCATAGTCCGAAAAAAATTTAGTGAACTTTGATCAAGTCTTTACAGGTGAGAGCGATACTTAGAGGCCTTAATATGCTCGAAGCATGGAAGCTGCATTTGCTGCCATGTTATTGTGATTGTTCTAACCCGGGTGTTAAATAATGAGATCGGAGTTTTGAATGCTGGGATTGGTTGTAGGTACTGTGTAGTAGAATCAGACCGACTTGGCTGCTGCTACTGTGCTACAATGATCTTTCTTTCACAAATTGAGCAAAATGACTCCGCAAGAAAACTAAATTTGCACACAACATTTTCAAACAATTATCATTTTCTGATGATTATTATTTTCCTTTGAATCTTGATATATTAAGATCAATAAAAATATATAATAATCTTGTAGATTCAACATTTATGCTGAATGCTTGTATTGATTTCAGAACTTTGATATTTTAATTTGGAAATAACATGTTCTGGCTCAGTAATTTGTGTGGAGTCATATTGCTAATCTTGCCAGGTTGTGCTGTTTAAGTTGTAGATTAGTATAACTGTTTTATTATTGATCTTTTTTACAATCATGCTTTGTGCTTGAATTCCCGTTCACAAAGTTTCTGATCATATAATTTTCTTCCCTTTCGCACTTAATTGTACTTGCTTTCCATTCAATGATTCATCTTGATTTAAGTTTTTCTTTTTCAGTCTTGATGAGACTTTTGAAGAAGTTGTTTATCCAAGAGGGGATCCTGATGCTGTTTCAATTAGTAAGAGAGACATGGAACTTCTGCGGCCTGAGACATTCATCAACGATACCATAATCGACTTCTACATAAAGTAAGTTTAAGCAAAATGTCAATAAGAATCGGAAAATATCTGGGGCATGTTAGAAAAATTCATTTTTCAGATTGCCTATGTGTTGTAGCATTGTTTCATTCTTGAAATCTTATATATAAGGATTAAGAACAGTCATGAAGCAATATCTTGAGATGAAGGGATTGATACTCTGTTGTTTACCTGTCTCTTCTGTGTACTTCAATTATTTCTCTCTTGATGAAGTTCATCTCTGGGAGAGATTCTTTTCATAATTTTGGTCTTAAATTGGATGACAGTTTAGTTTACAAGTTACTGTCTAGGCTCATAAGAGTTTATAGAATTTGGAAATAATCTATTAAGTATGCAGAAATCATGAGAAGCTGTACAAGGATCACTGGTTTCAAGGATGATCTGCTGTCTAGATTTATAAGTTCAGATAATTTGCTTGCTTTGTGTTGGTGTCTTAGGACCTGTTGGGCAAAATTAACTGTTTTAATAGCTGATAGCTGTTTTAGTAACTGTCAGCTGTTTAACTAGCATTTCATCAAACGTTAAAGGGAGTAAAGTTCCCTCAAACTCTAAACACTATTATTAACGCTTTGCTACCAAACATTATAAATAATAAAAACAGTGCTTTGACTTATTTAAAACACTAAAAGCTACATGAAAAGTTGTTGCCTAATAGGGCCTTAATCTTTGAATTGGCAAATTATCCTGAATCAACATTGAACCCCATGCTCAGAGTTAGAACATCTTTTCTGCTTTTAAACTTGTCTTAATATGTGCAACTCATATTTCTTTGGAAAAATGCTTGGAAACTTTCCCAAGGTGCTAATTCAAGCTAGGATCTTACAACTATTGAGGTTGTTTGTAGGTTGACATATGTTCTTATCTCCATCTTTTAGGGCCTGACATCTTAGGGGTGATCTTGGCCAGGCATCTCTCTCCAACTCTTTTCTTGCTACTGATTTTTCAGATAATTTGAACTGAAAAGACTAATGGAAGCAATTCGATCTAAGTTCAGGTTGACAGGTTTGGTGGCTAATTTTGGCTCATCCATTTACAGTTGATTAGTTCTCCTAACTCAAAGAGATCTATAATTTATTTGATGTGAATGAAAAACTTAAATAAAAATCAATTCTTTTATGCATTTCTTTCTTGTGCTTATTTGGGTAAACTGATTGCAAGCATTTGTACCCATTTATCATGGGCCAATTAGACAGCATTAAATGGAGGAAATAGACAATTATTCACAGTTGAATTACTATTCTGACAAATAATCTTAATACCTGGAAAACAATTAGTGGTTTCAGTTCATTTTCTTTCCTGACCAGTTTCAAGTATGATTACAATGTTGTCAAATTGTTGTTTTCACTTTTCAGTCTATTTGTTATAAGGGGCTTTATAGCAGAGGCCAATAATTTGCTTTGTTTGGGTTATGGGAACTATTAGATATTTACTAGATCTATTGATAATGTTCTACTGTCAGATATTTAAAGAATAAAATTCAACCGGAAGACCAGCATAGGTTCCACTTCTTCAATAGTTTTTTCTTTCGGAAGCTTGCTGACTTTGACAAGGACCCACGTAGTGCCTGTGAGGGTAGGGCAGCATTTCAACGAGTTCGTAAATGGACAAAGAAAGTGAACCTTTTTGAGAAGGATTACATTTTCATTCCTGTAAACTATAGGTGAGGAAATACTTCTGCATTTATTTTGCTGGGGAACAGGAAAATATTAATGTTACTTTTTTGCTTATATGCAACATGTGATGTTGGTTGCAGTCTTCATTGGAGTTTGATAGTCGTTTGTCATCCGGGTGATGTGGCTTGTTTTATAGGCAAGGACTTACTTGATTTAGCTTTTGACTTCTGATTTTAATGCATTTTCTAGGTAGTTTCACTTAATCTCCATATTCCTTTTCGTTTCTTCACAATCTTGCAGATGATGAAAGTGAAAGGGCACTTCGAGTTCCATGCATCTTGCACATGGATTCTATTAAAGGAAGTCATAGGGGCCTAAAGAATCTTATTCAAAGGTAAAATTCTTGATGGTGGCAGTAATATTTTGTTGCCTTTTCATTAACTTGGCACTAGTGGACCTAAAGAGCTGAGATGGTGTTTTTCTTTCTTTAATTGAAAGTAGTTTATGCTGTAAAGCTAGCTACCAATAGTGGGCATACCAAAGTCAGATACAATATTTTGTAAGCAAAGGTAGCAACTTGAAGGAAAAGTCTACCCTTATAATTTCCAACACATAATTGGATGATAAACACAAGACAATATGTGATTCTCTCCAATGAAGCTGAGTAACACTCAGTCATCGCCCCCTAAGGCTGTTGAGGCATAAGCACAGAGAAACTAGAACGACCACCTTGTTCTATAGCAAATTAAAACAGATCTTGTTTTTGAAAATAATTGCATTCATTCCCATCCAAAAACTCCATATGGCCACAAAGAAAGCAAAATTCCAAAGAACTTTGGCTTCTTTTCTGTGCCCAAACACTTTGCCTAACTAACTGTTGTTTGTAAAGATCCTGCATGGAAATACTTCATCTCTTAATATGCCACAAATATAATTTCATCAACTTTTTGGGTACTGAACTGTAATGGATGTCAGTATGGGCAACTGTAAAATCATACTGGCATGAAACATTTAAAAATCTGTATTTTGCACAAGTTTGAAGACAAATGAATACAAACAATTTGCAAACCAATTAACTAAAATGTGAATATTGCCATTCCATGATTGCAAAAGGCTGCATATGGGCAACTGGAAATGATACTAACATGACATATTTAAAAAACCAAATTCTGGATAATTTTGAGCCAAAGATTAATGTGAACCATTTGCGTATCTATTAACCAAATGTGAATATTGGCATTCCACAATTGCAAAGGGCAGCATAGGTCCCAGAATTTTGAGAGCTGTTTCTTCCCACCGCAAATCCTATCTCCTGTTGTACTGTACTGTTACCTGTGCAATTCCCCCAATGCAATTTACTTACTAACATCTGTTCTAATATTTAATAGGTTGTCCCAATGTGAATATTAACAAACGTAAATGCTACTTAAATGTTGAATGTGCTAACTAAAGTTGGTGGGACAGGAAAACTGTAATTGCATTAATCATTTAAACTATTTTGAGAATTTTTTACATTTTATTTCAAGATTGTTCTTATTTGTTTGCTTTTGTTTAAATTTGTAGTCTTAAAGGATGTTGTTTGATTTTTTTTTTCTTTGAGTTTTACATTCTTCGTTTTTATATATCGTGACAGTTACCTGTGCGAAGAGTGGAAAGAGAGGCATAATGACACTCCGGATGATGTATCTTTGAAGTTCTCACGTTTACGATTTGTCCCACTTGAGGTTTTGCCTTAGTTTGTGAAGTTACTTATCATGAGTGCCTTGATTGATTTTTAAATAAAAATCGGTGGAGTTTTAATTTTGTAGTTTACACTCTTTGTATGTTTTCTTCCATTTCTCAGGCTTTGGATGGAAGATTAATTTCCCACAGAGCAAATGAGAAGTAATTTATTTATTTATTTTTTTTTTGGAAAGGAATAATTTGGAGATAATAATCAGAAAATGGAATTATGGCGGTTTTATTTGGTTTAGCTCAAATTAAATAGTTCTCACGCTGAAATCAAATGAGCTTTTCCATTTCTATGTTTAAGTGATGGAATGGCATAAGAGATTTTAAACTAGGCTATAATTGCTTGGCATGTGAAGACACTGTGACAACTATTACATACAGGGGATTTCACTTATACTGTGAGTTATGCAAAACAGAGTTCTAAAAGGAAAAGAGCTCCTTGCAAATCTTCATGGGGTTGGAGATATTTTAGCTTCGTTGGGTAATAGAAGGGTTAAAATTAAGATTGGTTAACATTTTTTAAGTCTGGAGCTTGCATTTCCAAATTTCTGCGTCCTTGCTAATTTGCTTTGAATTTTTTATCTTAAATATACTATTTTCAAGAAAAGCATAAATCAGGGATTTCTACAGTTGAGAAGATATACTAATTCAATTTTTTTCAACGGTTTTGTTTCAGATGCCACAGCAGGCAAATTCGTTTGACTGTGGCCTCTTCTTGCTGCACTATGTTGAATTGTTCCTTGAGGAAGCTCCTATCAACTTCAGCCCTTTTAAGATAACAGAATTCTCAAACTTTGTATGTTATCTCATTTCTTTATCCTATTTTTGATTTGCTTAGGGTTTTTTTTCTTTTATTGCATACTGATTTCAGTTTTCTTGGATGGTGATAAAACATTATAGCCAGAAATCACCTTTGTGATAAAATTCTGTAACAAGACTATCTAAATTTGACTTGTTTAACTGAATGTTGTTTGTTCTAGGTAATTTAATCTAGGAATTCCATTAACTTGTGACAACTGTGATCCTGGCATTACTTTGTCTTGGACTGTCTGGGTTATGGAAGGGGAGACCTAGTGATTATTGATGAGGAGATTGGCTCTTGTGATATGTGTATGTGCAACTGTTGAGCTTTTATAATTTGAGGGAAAAGAGAATTATGGTGTGGATAATGATGCGTCGTCTTATTGATTGGAGAATAAAAACAAGATGAAAATTTGGCAGACTAGTACCCTCCTATGATACTGTGAACTAGTGAAATCACTTCAAAAGGCTTTGAAGTTGAAATCCATGGTCTTCAAACTCGAACTAGACCAGTCCATGCAATAGGATTACTCGGGAGCTGGTCAGATTTCTGATTCAGGTTGGACGTTTACCTAGAATGGTCAAAACCGGGAATTTTGACTAAGTGAACTGACTGGGTTTAGTCATCAACTGGCCAAACACCCCTTTGTGTTTAGTGGGTTTAGAGGAGCCTACCTGAGTTTGGTTTATTTGCTGGCAACTCATTAATAAATTGAAATTTGTTTCAAAATGTTTATTGTTTGTGGTGAATGTCACCTGAGTGTTAACTGCCAGAATATGCAATTTGTTGTGTTAAATTACTTTGAACAAATTAATATTATTTAAAAGTTACATTTTGTCTTAACTCTTACATCACTCCTTATTCAACATTGCCAGCAAAAACTGTAGTCATGATTTATCAATAAGTTTATTTTAAATTTTCTTCTTATCTTATAGAATATTATTTTTCTCAAATTAAATGTTTCACTCTTGTTTATAAATGTGATTTTATTCAATGATCTCACTCATTCATAAGGCTAAAAAGTATCTGATTCATAAAATTTATCATGTATCAAATCTATTAAAAACCACTCTTATATTATTTATTAGCATAGATATATTTATTAATTGTTTAAAACTTTTCGACTATTTACTTTATTTGGAATATTATAATATAATATTTATTTCACTTATTTGTTGAAAAAAATTATCATAGTGAAATTTATTTAGGTAGTATTATTTCTAGATAGCATTATCTTTACGTCGGAGCAAGCAATTTTTTATGACACATTAATGACTTAATTGCCCAACAAATCTCATGTTTTCTCTCTCAAAACCTAACTCCTCTCTTCTTCCCTCTACAATTTTTTTCCTGTTCTAGAATTATTTTGGATACTAAATCTTATTTATTTAATTGATTTTTAGTCAAATATTTTATTTAAATACCATATTTCCATTCTGATCCCATAATAATGTTCATCTTCACCATATAACCATCACCACGGTCATCACTGTATAAAGGCATTGTTGAATATGGGCGCCATTGAAGAGTTTTACCAATCTTTCACCATTAAAAACTCTCTTGAACAACCTGGTGAGTTTTAACAAGAAGAACATTTGTAAACACTGCTGATTTAGAATTTACTTCTTTGTTTGTACAGGTTTAAGTTCTATATTTTAATTTGTTTTTCTACCTAAATCCTAGCCGCAATATTTTCGAATTTGAAATGTTATTGAGTTGTAATTTTGTTTTGGAGACAGTTGCCTTCCTGTTATAATATTCTTGCGCAAGAAAATTTATTTTGTGGTGTTGAATATATATGCTTACGAAGTGTTTGTTAAAATTTCCCAATGTTTTTTTATTTTTATTTTTTCATATTATTTCTGTTGTTTGCCTAGATGGTGAAGTGCTTCTATTTAAAAATTTTGCTTATTAACTACTATTTCAATATTATCAACTCATTTTAATATCAATTTATCATTTTTGGTATTGTTTAATGCTAAATGTATGTTTAAGTTCGCTAAGTGCAATTAAGTCATCATGGTATTATAAAAAATTTCTTGCTCTGACATTAAGATGGTGCACTCTCTAAATAATGCTATCCTTTATTTATTATAATATTTTTTATTTCAGTAAATTTTTCTACTTTCGATTATTTTGATTCACATATATGATTTTTATTTAAAGTTACTAATAGTAAATTATTATACGATATGTAATAAAATTTCGGTTCAACCTTTGTTTATCGTTTGACCCTTGACTCTTTGCCTTTATTGATTCAATGATCAGGCAGGGTCTGTAAAACCTTTATTGAGATCACATGATTGTGTCAATTAAAACCCTCTTGCTTTGACTGTGTTCCTTCTCTTCAGCTCAATCATTTTCAGATGTGAGATGGTGCTTGAAAGCCTCATCTTGGTAAACCAGATTACGCGGAAGGAAACAATATAGTTATTCACTTTGATAGCAAATTCCTTTTGATGAAAATTATTGCTTCAAATACTTTCATGCAATATCCTAACTAGATCAATAGTCACCATCTGTTGTATTTATATTTGGCAATGCTTTCTCAATTTTTCTCTCTGTCTCTGTGAAATAATTTTACCAAGTCATGATTTTTTTTAACCTATGTGCAGCTTAATAGGAATTGGTTTCTACCTGCAGAGGCTTCTCTGAAACGGGCACATATCCAGAAGTTAATTTGTGAAATTCTTGAAGAGCAGACTCAGAAATGTTCTCAAGTGGAATCCACTGATAAACATCCTCACTCCCAGTTTGTCATTGCAGGTGAGCAAGAAACTGGGGTAGAGTTTCTAACAGAGAGATGCTGTTCACTGGAAATGTGTAGGGTTGATTCTTCAAGCCTTAATAATGAACTGGGGATTGAGATTTCACTTCCATCAAAATCTCTGCTGACAGAGGGGTGGCAACAAGTTGAAGTACCAGGATTGGATTCCAGGAAGTCATTTGAGCCGGAAACTAGTACAAGAAAATTTTCCCGCGGAAATTACTCACAGATGAGAGCATCTCGCTTAAATTTCATGTCACCAATAAAGGTATACAATTTTTTGGTCTTTTATTAAGGTGTAATTTAATATGAACCTTGGGAAAACACGTTGACTGTAGAGGTTGGAGGCATCAATTGAGTATAAATTCCGCACCAAAGTCCTATTCCTTAATGTGGGATCCTGATCCTATACTTTTCAACTAGGATCATTACAATCCCACCATTCTCTGCAGTCTAGCCGTGCAGGCCGATTGTATACTAGCTTACCTAGTCGTAGTCCAAAGTTAAAACTGTAACAAAAAAATAAATGAATAAATTAATCGATACGACTTTATTTTAGGCAGCTAAAGTTTCTAGTCGACTCTGTATATTGTGATCAACGGACAATTGTTCAAAGCACTGCAAGCCACAACTTTCTTCACCTTATCATGTATTGCAAATGAAAGCATGCTGACGTAACCCATCAGATTCACAGTGCTAAGAGAAGTTAATAGCAGGATCCATTCATCTCCTTATCCACAAAAAAAAAAAAAAAAAAAAAAAAAAAAAATCATTATTTTTATTTTTGTCCCTGCATGCATTCTCCTGAGATCTAATTATAATTTAAATCATGAAACATTGTCTCACTGTTTATGATCATTCCTTCTGGTTGAACCTTTTGGCAGAAGTGGAGGTAGAATGTTGTCCTGGGTTTATTTGAAATGCGAAACTAATTGAACTTTTGCATGTTGTGAGAACAGGAGGCAGAAGAAGTTTGTGAGCAAATCTCTGATTCATCATCAGATACAGAAGATTGTTGCCATATTGTTGAGTCAGCGACTGAACCTCCAACTTCATATATTGGTGAAGATCTTAGATCCTTGAGAACGTCCTGGACACAGAGTTATTTGCAGCAGGCTGAAGAACTTTTTGATGATGCCTCAAGTTCTGAAATCTCTACCAGTGGGTCCAGGAAATCTTGGGAAATAGGGGTAGATGAGGATCCTTCCCATCCAGAATTTGAGGGCTTTGGTCATCCAACTGAAACTGAGAGACAAGAATCTTCTTCAACTGCAACTGGGGACCTTGCCACTTATATTGTTGATGACTCCCAAGAGGAAAATGGAAATGATCCTGCCCAATCCGATGGAGAGTTTGAGTCAAGGAAAAACATTGTCAGAAAAAGTAGTGCGCCAATGGACAAGAAAGATTTAGTGGCAGAATCAGATGAACTGGCTGTGAAAAGTTCAAAGCTGACATCTCAAGAAAGTGGAAGGTAACTTAGTAAGGAGCCTACAAGGAACTTGCTGTAAATAGCAAATATTTTCCAAGTATATATTATGAAAAGGAACAATATTTAGCTTATAGATCGGCAAATAGAATAGAAAGATATAGAAAAAGCGAGGAAACAAGTTGCTTGTTTTTTTGTAGTGGGGAAATGACCCCAGAGATACTGAAGAATTCTTTTTGCAAAATGAAATGTCAACCTTTTGAATGATCTGCCTTTTGAACTGTTTTGATGATTTTCCTTCGAGGTTCTGATCAATCCCTGGATTGACACAATTAGGTTGCTTGATCTTTTTATTCATTTTTAATTTTTTTTAATATTTTTTAGAAGGAAAAGTATAGTGAAGAATTCAAATTTTGATGGCATTTTTTTGGGGCTCTCTCCCTCCCTTGTATCCAACAAAAAAAAATTTTGATGGCATTTTTAGATATAATTTTGAAGATTTATCATATTATTTTTCAGATTGCAATTGCTGTTTATTCATAAAAATTAAAATAGAATATCTCATTTTTACAATTTTGTTAAACATTGGCTACAATTTAAAAAAAAAAAAAAAAAGAATACACATTGACATTCTGAAATATTTAAAATTTTAAGTTACAAAATTATGATATTACCAAATTTTTTTAATTTTCTAAATTATGACTAATATCATAGTTAAATTATATCAATTCATGTTTTGTTACTCGTTAATAATAGTACATTAATCAAACAAGTAATTGCAAATTTGTTCTTAAGATAGATAATGACTCTTGAAGATGATGTTTATTTGAAATGAATTTCATTATTTTATTGAGTTGAATGATATTAAGAATTGATAGCCGAATGATTTAATAAGTGATGTATAATGTAATTTTATAATTGTATGGACAATTTTATTTTTTTATTATCTATTGTATTGAACCAGGTCTAAAAATAAATGAACAAAATTTGATTTGCAAATTTATATATGTAATTTATTAATTTAGCATAGATAAATAAATGTATAGTATTTCTTATCATTTGAATAAGTTAGATGTTCAATAAGCTGCGAAACAAATAGCCTCTTAATCTTAATTTGTCTAAACTAACGTGAATTATCTATAATATTAAATATTTAAACATTAATTATTAGATTATTAATTATAAAATCATCATTTTTCATAATAATTGAATATATAATATTTTAATATTAAAATATAATTCATTTCGAATTAAAAAATATAAAAAATTCATGGCAATCAAAGGTGAGATTGGCGTGTCGTTTTGCTTATCATTAGAGTATAAACCCGAATGAGAGATGCTGAAAAAATCTTGCATTTCGTCCGACGTACACAAGCCAATCAAAGCTGAAAATGGCCATGGGAGAGGAGAAGGTGAAAAGCGAAGCCTTGCAGGTAATAGGAATGTTTCAAATCTTACCCAGATTGGTCGTCTTCGATCTCGATTACACCCTCTGGCCTTTTTATTGGTACTCTCTCACTGCCAAGTTTGTGTTTTTCACAAATTACTTCTATAAAGTAAAGTTGAATAATCAGATACTACAACTTGCACCATTCTAACGTGCTAAAGGCTTCTTAATAATTGAAATTTGAATTGGGAATATTTATATTTTGGTTTCTGTGTAGTGGGTTCTGTTTACGTGGTTCATTGAAACGTTGGTTGTTTGTTTTGCCAAATATAGGTTTGGTGAATCTCATCTTATCCTACTCGATTATGGGTAATTTGTAGTTGTTCAATTAGCAATAACCCTTGATAGCTTACATATCATAACTTTCTGAAATGCAAATATTGGTTTGGTTTCAATCTCATGGAACAGGAAGCAAAATGACAAATAGATTGGGGTTTAGGGATATGAAGTTTTTTGGTCTCCTTGCTGCTGTTTAGCTTAAATAAAGCATGACTTTGTGTCGATGTAAATTTTCAAGTTCTGGATTTTGAATTTCCGAATTAACTGATTGTTGATTTCCCAAGGCTTTGGTTCTTGATTACTTTATGTTGCCTTATGCTGGGATAGTATCTAGTTGTTTTGTTTGTAGATTCAAGTTTGATGAGTAACAAAATGCAGAAATGTTAAGTTGTTAGAAGTCTCCCTACTAAGGCTGCATGTCAATAGGATTGAGAGTATTGGCCTATAAAGAAATTCAATTAATGTGAAAATTCCTTCCCTCCTTTTCAAATTGAATATATTGGATAAATGACATACAAAGTCCTAGCATACGTATGACTGGATTATCAGAAATTCATAGTTTGGCTTGTTTCAATCATCAAGTATCAAGCTTTAAAACACTGCAGTCTTGTGTGCTTTTCAAAAGGAATACGTGGTTTTCCTTTTTTTTCTTTTTTTTCTGCTTCCTTGACCTTTGCTTTGTGCTTTCTTTTGCATGTTGGAAAGGTTTTATTCTCAGCTGCTTTTAATTAGTACTAATTGATTTTGATTCACTTAACTAAAGCAAATCAACTGCCTATGTATGTGGATATATATAAGATGTGCATGCATGTCGTGCATATAAAAATATATTATCTTATAGCATTGTCATTGATTAATTGTCGAGCCATGCATCGTTTTTCCCCAATCAAAAATATATCTGAAGCTTGATTTGATTGCCATCATAATGATATTCTGCTCCGTCCATAAATGCGTATTTAATTTTAGAGATCTAATGTCAATTTGGATCCTGTAACTTCACAGTGAATGTCGCTCAAAACGTGAAATGCCATCTCTGTATCCCCATGCTAAAGGCATATTATATGCACTCAAAGAGAAGGGAATTGATGTAGCTATTGCTTCACGATCACCAACCCCGGATATTGCAAAGACATTTCTTGAAAAGTTGAGCATAAAATCGATGTTTGCAGCTCAGGTGAATAACATGAAAGTTTCTCATTCTTAATTTTTGCTTGTGTCTTCCTACTAATATTCTATTGTGTTATTTTTGTGTCCACTCTTTGTTGCATATGAAATGCCAAAAGTTGTCATATGCTTTTTAACTTTTTTGAGCATACCAGCAGAGATAACAAGAAAGATGTGGCATCTAACTGGAGGTTGTAAACTAATGTATCCTGAATTACTTGCCTTCTTTCTCTTTGTGTCTCAGAAATGTGTGAATTCTTTGGGTGGCAGTGCATCAGATATTCATATAAGCATAGCATAACATGCCAAGTAACAGCACTAATGTTTCAATATGTTAGAATCACTTGAGATTACTAGCGTCTGCTTGTTCAAAGTTCAAACTATATTTAAGATAAGGAAACTTGATTGACAATCATTGTAATTTCCTCTTCTGAAGCAATGGACCTCCAAATCCTGTTAAGTTGGTGATCTCAAGAACCTATTCAAATTTTTTGGATTGATTTTGAGTCATGGTAATGATTGGCTTCATTCCTAGGTGAACCAAGCCTTGGTATAGGCTGAACTTGCTTTAATGAGAAGCAACAGGTTTTGAATTGCCCCTTTGTGTGGCTGCAACAGTGACTGACACATTAATTATTCAGGAGATATTTTCCAGTTGGACTCACAAGACCGAACATTTCCAGAGGATTCATTCAAGGACTGGTGTACCCTACAACTCAATGCTGTTTTTTGATGATGAGGACAGAAACATCCAAACGGTAAAAATAGCCTTTTCTGTGCTCCTTTTCATTGAATTTCTTGTATTTTGCTATCTACTTGATGAGTAGAAAGTTCCCTGAGGAGTTTAACCTTTAGATATCGTAAATTTACTGTGAGATGCTAAGAATTTTTATTTGTTTTGGGAAGTGAGTTTACTTGTTTAAGTATTTCTAATTGGAATGTCAGGTTTCAAAAATGGGAGTAACGAGCATTCTAGTTGGTAAGGGGGTCAATCTTGGAGCATTGAGACAGGGGCTTACAGAATTCACTCAAAATGTCACTACATCAGAGAAGAACAAGCAAAAATGGCTGAAATTTTCAAAAAATTCATCTGAGAAGAAAGAGAAAGATTGAAAGAATAAAGATTTAAGACATTGGAAGTATAGGACTTTTTTCAACCATATTACGTTGTATATCAGAATTTATTGTACCAAATATACCTGCTTTTTTCATCTGATATCACTCATTCTCTTTTCCAGATAGTATCCCCATACTCCCTATACATTTGTTTACAGTATGCATTTGATTACACTTCATATGACTTACTAAACGGACTCTAGGGGGCTGAGAGCTTATATCTGATAGCTGATTTGCATCCAACCGCTAGGCTTGAGGTGTTGGGTAAAGCTTTGATAGTAGCCCCCAATTACAATTGGATGCTATTTGTTTTGTATTTATATTATATTTCAGACTTTATATAATTACTGATAAATCATTTTCTGTTTTATTTATTTTTTATTCTTTGAGAGGTGAATGGATCAAAATAACATGATAGATTATAAAATAGGGTTAAGGATTTTTTCTCAGCTCATCAAATTGATGAAAATTTTTGTGGTCGAGTAGAGTCGAATTCAAGACTTCTCACTCTTCACAATCAATCTGGTTACACCTAGTTTCAATCTAGTTACACCTAGTTTATGATGATTCTTTTATTTCTCAAATGAGATGAAAGTAATAATTGTAAAATAAAAATATAATTTATTACCATATGGTTCTTGATATTTATGGAATATATTATGTCCTTGTATATGGACTCCAATTTAATTTTTTTTATTTTAATTATTCGGTATCCGAAGTTTACTGACTCGATTAATTAATTCGAATTTACATTGGGTAAGCCTATAAAAGAGGCAAAATGTTTCCTACTAAGTGTTTACAAAGACTGTCATCCCATTTTGCCCGGAGATTTCAATTCAATTTTTAATGCGTTTCTTAACATTTTGTCCAGTAAATTAAAAAAATAATAATATTAAAGACAAAAATAAAATTTAGTACTAGCCGATATGGCTATTCCAAGTCAATTTAGAAAAGAATAAAAAAAGACTGGTAAAACTTGGTGGCTTGGTTTCATCTGCATGTGAGTTGGTTCCCGGGACAAAAGAGGTAAAATATATTTCCCACTGGGAGTTTACAGAGACCGTCGTCCCATTTCACTTCTCGGGAGATTTCAATTCAATTTTTAATGCGTTTCTTAACATTTTGTCCAATAAATTAAAAAAATAATAATCATAATAAAGACAAAAATAAAATTTAGTACTAGCCGTATGGTTATTCCAAGTCAATTTAGAAAAGAATAAAAAAAACTGAGTCTTTTTTTATTCTTCATTTCTGATCCAGACAAAAGTCCTGGTAAAAGTTGGTGGCTTGGTTTCATCTGCACGTCAGTTGGTTCCCAGGACAATTTTGTATCTTTCTTCTCTTTCACATTCAGCAATTCACTGGAAATTACCGACAACGCATTGATCGAAGGGATAGGTCAACTCCTTTTTTTTTTACGAGTACTCTCGTATCCTATCCGATTTGAAAGAGTTTAGGTAGTGATATAGACACTCTGCTTCTGGCTAAATCAAGTCAACTTGATCTCTATCTGCTGGTCTTTTAGATAATTTAGATTAGATGTGCATCATTATTATCATGTTGGTCGAAGAACTCACGATGTTTACCTGCTCTTGGACTGCAAGTCCAAATCTAATACCCCATCTTCCAATCCAATACATCCTAATATCAAATGTATATATTACCAAATAATATATATAAAAGCGTATTAAATGTATATATTATGAAATAATATATATATATATATATATATATATATATATATATATATATATATATATATATAAGCCAATCAGATGTGTTTTGATTTATCTTTTTAATCATTTAGGTAGTCATAATAGTTTTCATTAATTTAGTGAGTTAAGAGACATTATTTTTATTACGTAGTCCATAATGTTATTTCGACTATTAGATCTCATAATAAATGAAAAATAAAAAATAAAAAAATACACTATTTCCACCAAATACCGATTATCAAATGTCAATTAGTTATGTATGAGCTAACTAATCATGTTTTCTTTTTTTTTATACATAAGCCAGCTAATCATGTTTTTATTTACATATTGAGAGGCCTGATAGGTCGTATCTAATACCCCATCTTCAAATCCAATATATCCTAATATCAAATGTATATATTACCAAATAATATATATATAAAAGCCAATAAGATTTGTTTTGATTTGTCTTTTTAATTGTTTAGATAATAATAATAGTTTTCACTAATTTAGTGAGCCAAGAGATATTATTTTTATTACATAGCCCATAACATTATTTCGAATATTGAATCTCCTAATAAATAAAAAATAAAAAATAAAAAATACACTATTTCAACCAAATACCAATTGTCAAATGTTAATTAAATATTTATGAGAACACTTGTGATTGAAAGAATTCGAACTCGAGATCTCTCACTCTTCATATAAGTGAGAAAACCAATCAGATCACACTATTTGACAGCGAGCTAATCACGTTAATGTAATAATAATAATAACAACAACTACAATAATAATAATTATAATAATAATAATATTTGTTAAGTTATCTTGAACACTGAGAGTCTGAAACTGCTATATATAAATTAAAAGACTAGCTAATTCTGATAGCGAGCTCAATCCTTTTTCTCTCTAGTAAAATAATATACTAATCAAAGACAATATCTTCAATGGCTATGGAGGTGGGAGGCATAGAAGAACTCCCTCTCTCTTACCCGCATCCTCCACCACCTTCTCCTCCACCTCCTCCACCTCCTCCACCGACATGGCGGTACGAGGTGTTTCTCAGCTTTAGCGGTCAGGACACCCGCGACAACTTCACTGACCATCTATACACAGGTCTAGTTGAGATGCGCATTAAGGCATATAGAGATGACAAAAACCTAGGAAGAGGAAGTTTCATCACCAAAACACTTCTTCGAGCAATCGAAAGATCTAGAACATCGATCATCGTCTTCTCCAAGAATTATGCTGCATCAAAATGGTGCTTGGATGAGCTTGTAAAGATTGTTAAGTGTAACAAGCTTCTGGGACACATGATTTTTCCAGTTTTCTATGATGTAAGACCAGACCATGTCGCTGAACAAACTGGTTCTTACGAGAAAATCTTTAGAGATCATTACAATAATTTCAAGAAGCAAAGAGTTGATAAGTGGAGAAATGCTCTTAAAACAGTTTGTGGTATAAGTGGATGGGACAAGCCAAACTATCGGTAATGTGCTCTTTCCTCGAGGAGGAAAAGTGTTTCCACCTTTTTTTTCTCTCTCTTTTTTTTTTTTTTTTTTTTTTTTGTCCGTGAAGAGTCAAAAATACCCTCCTTTGAATCAAAAAGTTGTTTTTGATTAATAAGGTATATGGAGTAGACCGATATTGGGTGTTGGGAAGTCTTACATTATACAATTTTCAGTTCACGGGTTGTAATCCAATTCACCTCTATCCTTCCAATGTAATACCAATAACTTATTTCTATGATTTTTTTTTTCTATTGCTTCCTGAGTATGTAATTGTTTTCTGTCTCCTTTGCAGGTCCGAGTCAAAGCTAATTAGAATAATTGCAAATAAGATACTACGTAAACTGAAAAAGGCTGCCCCAAGTGTTGACAAGCAACTACACCAATTGAATTCTAAATTAGAGGAAATGAAACTCAAGTTTTATGAAGAATGCGAAGATATTGGCACTATAAAATTTTGCAGTCTGCAATGGGATAGAAAGATATGGGATAGTACAAGAGAAATCAATCTTAGAAGGAAAAAATTGCAAAACAATAAACAAGTACATGTAATTGTTCATGAAGTGGATAAACTAGAGCAATTGGTATTTTTTGCTAGAAAGCAAGATTGGTTTGGTCCTGGAAGTAGAATAATCATATCGGTTGGCAATCTGAATAAAAATATGATGAAGGTATATCACATAAATTTCGATGGACAGACAAACAGGGATAAGAACTTATTTTTGGATATTATATGTTTCTTCGAGGAGATGAATGATGATAATGTAATGAGAAATAGAAAATTACCATTTGATTGTGGTTTCCTAGGAAATGTTGGAATGAAGGTTCTTATAGATGAATTTACCATAACTATTTCTGATACTGACAATTTGTTGCTGCATGAGCATAGAAGACTCGACCTTTCGGTAAGCAATTTGATTTGGTTTTTTGTTATTAATATTTCTAATTCAGCAAGTGCATTTCAATGAAATTATTTTGGTTTTAGTCATTTAGAAATTAATGTAATTAGATATGTTTTTTACTGATATAATTTTGTGTTTGATTGTCAGGAAACAGATTATGGAGTTCTCCCTCTAAAGGCCAATCCGACTAAAGTTGACACAAAGATTTTGAAGCCACTATCAAATGGTCACCACCAAGTAATTCGTCTCTCCAACCCTCAAATAGAAGTGCAATACTCTGAAAAATCCTCCAAGCCGGAAACTACTCCACAGAAAGAAAACTTTTCCCAACAGAAAATAGAAAAGGTATGGACTTTATTCTGACAAGTGACTGTAAATTTATTCTTAGAGATTTTCTCAAAAAGAAAAAAGGAAGAAAAGGGGATCCAAAGATTCCACATGGAACATAAAAATAATAGATACTAATGATTTATAAAATTTATAAATTTAATTTACAGGAACCAACACCATCTGAAGAGGAAATTGGATTGGCTCCTGATAAGATTCTTCATGAGAGAAGGCAAGAGATATTGGTACCAAATGGCTTTGATAAGACTGAAAAAGTTGAAGAAGAAGAAGAAGAGGTAGAAGCAACTCCTCTGCCCAATGGCACTTTGTCTTTGCAAGAACAGAAACAAGCATTAAAAGAATACTTCAACATGTCATTAGAATCCATTCATCAAGCTAATGCCTTTGATGTCATTGAAAAAGTTGCGAGTAACCTTATGCATAATGTTCCAAATTTATATGAGAAGGCAAGTCTAGAAAATGTTATTTCTCGTTTAGTAGAGTTCAAAGAGAATGTTCCTGTGGCTATGACTGAAGCAGAAACAACTCAAGCCCAAAGAACATCTCTTTTGAAGAAGTCTAAAATGTTTGATTCAAGTCTAGTTCAAAAACAAGAAAAGATAAATTCTTTAGAGGTTAAGGTTTGCAGTCTTTCAGAAAAAATGGAGAAACTGGAACTTGAAATTCAGCAGTTGAATGCCAAGAAACAGCAGCTTCTAGCGCATAAGAAGTCTGCTGAACTTGAATTGGAAAACACTAGTAAAATGGTATCCAAGAATTTGGCAAGACAAAAGAAGATGGAAGAAGATGTCAAGAAAGCAAATTATGATTGGTATAAATCAAAAGAAAAACTAGCTTTGGCTAATGCAAGCTGGAAACTCTTCAAAGAATGTGTCGAGTTATAACTATCTGCGTCAAATTAAGCACATTCTGTTGAACTGTCTAATCCCTCTTGTTATAGATCATTTACATATTTGGTGTAGTAATTTTCTTTTATTTGCTAAGGTTAAGGCTTGTTGTCTACTTGTTTTTCATTCAATGTTTTGATCTTGCTAATATAGTACATTCTGTACATGAAAAGCCAGAGGAAGCTTCTGACAAATTGAATCATGACCAGTTGGCTTGCTCCTTGTTATGTACTTGTTTTTATCAAAGAGAAAGCTATAATTCCTTGTTTTTATGCAATCTTCTGCTTCTGCACAATATGAAATGCCTTAGTGCCAAAAAAAATCAACATTGTTTGAAAAATTATAATTATATCCAAACCTTCAAAAATAGACTTTTTTTTTTTAACTCCAACCTTCAAAAATTAATTGCAATTCTACAAATTTGGTTAAAATTGAAATGAATGCAACATCTTCAATGGGCTCTCACTAGTTTCATTATTTCTTAAAATGATCTCAAATGTAAATTTTTTGAGAACTCATTAATTCTTCATATGTTGGAACTGTTTGCATCTTTTTATATGCTTTCTTGTTTTCATCCAAGGTGAATCTTCTGCTGAATCAAAAACAACCTAACTTTGTTAGATTCTTTTTTGGTTCTTTCATGCGTTGCATTGTAACATTGTTTTAGAAGGACATTAAATCTTACTATATCTAGTACATATGGCAATAAAATACACATTCATTTCAATGCTGCTGTAACATATTTAACTAGATTTACGTTTGTATTATGTTTGTGAATCTTTTAGATTCATGTTTATTTACTTAGTTTCCATCACCTGAAGTGCTAGCTTCGAAAAATGATGTGATATTGTTGGTTATATGTAACAATTCCTCTATCCACAAATATAGGTCGGTTGTTGCACAGTGATTAAGAAAGCAATTAATTCTCTTTATTTATAACAAAATGTTCAATAATTTGATTAAATTACACTTTAGAAAATTATAGAGATAGTTATTTTATTTAATACAAATAAGGATAAATCTTATTAATTAGTCTTAGATATTATATTTGTAGACAAAACAACTATCCTAAAACAATTTATGTTTGTGGATACAGAAGTACCGGTTCATCAACTGCATGCTTTTGTTCTTTTCTGCAGAACAGATACACCAACAAGTTAAATACTAGACTCAGGGATCTATGACCTGCTAACAAAATTGATAAGAAGTGATACAACAACTAACAATTGAAAGCTAATTAATTAATATACATGATGTTTTTCCGTAGAAAATCTCAACACCAAGATGATTAATTAAGATATATAATCTGTAGCCTTCCACTGGACTATAAGCATTTCTTCTTATCCTGCCATCTTTTTCTGGGTTAAAATTAAAAAGCATGATAAGCACAAGAAGACTGAACAAAATTGCAAGCAAGTGGCTGCACATAGCAGGCAGTAGAAGGCATAGATTTCGCTTACAAAAACCAATTGCAAGAGGAACAGTTCCAAGGCATTGTTATGGCTAGTAGAGGTCATTTTGTTGTCTGCTCAAAGAGATGAGAAACGTGTGATGATTCATTATTTTATATTAAGTGTTTTAAGAATTAATTTTCTATAATAAAAATGTATCCCTATAAATTTTGAAGATCTTTAGTTTAACATGTACAGTTTCAGAAAATTTATTATTCTCGAAAATTTATACCTAATGCTTCTCTTCTTTTAAAATTAGATGCAGCACATTGATCAAGATTTTAGAAATCTGAACAACCACTGGTCTTTTTCTCTTATAGTTATTTGCATTTAGACCAACTTAATTTTTCTTTTTGAACGATTTTAAAGATACATCTCACGTTTACATAATGTATTTAACAATAATATTTGTAATAGGATAAATTACTACGACCTCTATTTGATTATACTTGTCACATTTAAGAATATAGTCTGTTTCAAAATACTTGTCACATGTGTGTTTTTAAGGAGTAATAAAACTTTTTTTTTTCATGTTTACCCTTTGTATATAACTAATAATTATTATTTCAATTTAATCGTTTTCTTAGAGAATTTATATTAAATTAAGGGTAATATAGTCAATTTACTCAAGAATTTATTGTAATTTAGATAAATTTATTGATTTTCCTAAAAAACGTAAAATTTCAAATGTTATAAGTATTATGGATCAGATGATATATTTATAGCTTGGTGAAATCAGCCATTTAATTCTTACATGAATATATTCTTGTAATTTGTTTCCATTTCTTTCGGAATTTATATTTTCTATCATTATTGAAATACCTAATAAAAGGATTTGGACAAAAATAATACTCTTACAAAAACTATTTACAAGTGCAATACTGAATGAAAGCTATTTAGAAATTTAATATTTGTTATGCCAGAGAGATAATGTTGCATTAGAACTCTAACTCAATTGGTGGTTTCAGTGTAATACAAAAAGTAATTCGCAGTGACAAATAATCTACAAAAATTAATTGAAAGAATAAAGAATAATTTTTATTTTGTATACAAACCACGAAATGAGTTATAGTTTCACATTTAACATATATTTAACAAGTTATAGTTTCACAGTTAATATCAAATAAATTGTTTTAAAATACTAATACAGTTATAAAATCTAAAAGCGCCGCCAACTTCAAACAAAGTGACTAACCCCTTAGCCCATAACTTCATCCTCAGAAATTTTATTGGCCGTTCATTCATAGCACTAGCCTTGCAAAAATGACTAGTGCTATTCTGTTGTTTATGTAACAGTCTTCAACTGCATTGTTTTGTTAACTAATTTGAAATTAACCCGAGAGACTTTGGTATGTATGATTACTAATAAAAATGTTAAAAACCAACTCTTTGCACAAAACCAGCTAATTCAATGCTTTTGCATAGAAAATGTTAAAAAGAAAATGAAATTTCTCAAGATACATAAGAGCGCACAACCCACTTCCATTGATGGACTTGTCTAAGCATTTCTCTCAAACCCTCATCTTCTTCTAGAGTAAAAATAAGAACTGACCATGATCAGCACCAAAAGACTCAAGAAAATAGCCAGGAAGTGGCAGAGCGTAGCTGAAATTAGGAGGAGAAAAATTTCATTCCCAAAACCCAATTGGAATGAGACTAAATCCAATTCCAAGGCATCATCTGTGGCTAGGAAAGGCCATTTTGTTGTCTACTCTAGTGACTGGAAGCGATTTGTGATACCTTTGACATATCTCAACACTTACATTTTCCAAGAGCTCTTTAGGCTTTCAGAAGAAGAATTTGGACTACCAAGTGAAGGCCCTATTAGAATTGCATGTGATTCACTCTTGATAGAGTACATACTCTCAATCCTAGGAAATGGTTTAGATAAAGGATTAGCGAAGGCTTTGCTTAAGTCTCTAGTAAACAGATCTTGCTCATCATTTGCTTCTCTTCATTTAGGACATACCATTAGGCAAGAATTACTAGTTTATGGGTATCAAATTTTCTTCTTCTTTTTTTTTTTAATCTAGATTTTGTATATTTTCCATATAGCAATTGAATTGATAATTCTTTAAAATAATCTAGAATTGCACAATTCAAAATTGTAAATCTATAAGCATGTAAGAAAAGAAAGTAGCAATTTGATTAGTAGCTAGCCCAGTGGTCTAAGCAGTATTTCTTGCTCATCACCTGCAACTAGGCAGCAATTACTAGTCTCTAGCTATTTTGTAAGTATCCATAATGCAACTGATAATTTTTACGGCAAAATTGAACCAAAAGAATGAAAATCAGCATCTTCCAACTTGTAAGAAACGTTAACAAGTTAAAACCAACACATGGGTGCTCCAACGACGACAATCAGAACACTTGTCGTTTAAAATGGAGCATCAATATCAATTAGTTGAAGGCATTCACAAAATTCTGAAGCTTGATTTGATTGTCATCATAACGATATTCTGCTCCGTCCATAAAGGCATATTTAATTTTAGAGATCTAATGTCAATTTGGATCCTGTAACTTCACAGTGAATGTCGCTCAAAACGTGAAATGCCATCTCTGTATCCCCATGCTAAAGGCATATTATATGCACTCAAAGAGAAGGGAATTGATGTGGCTATTGCTTCATGAAAGTTTCTCATTCTTAATTTTTGCTTGCTTCTCTTCCTAGAAATATTCTATTGTGTTATTTTTGTCGTCCACACTTTGTTGCATATGAAATGCCAAAAGTTGTCATATGCTTTTTTACTTTTTTGAGCATGACCAGCAGAGATAACGAGAAAGATGTGGCATCTAACTGGAGGTTGTAAACTAATGTATCCTGAATTACTCTCCTTCTTTCTCTTCGTGTCTCAGAAATGTGTGAATTCTTTGGGTGGCAGTGCATTAGATATTCATATAAGCATAACATGCCAAGTAACAGCACTAATGTTTCAAAATGTTGGAATCACTTGAGATTACTAGCGTCTGCTTGTTCAAAGTTCAAACTATATATAGAATAAGCAAACTTCATTGACAATCATTGTAATTTCCTCTTCTGAAGCAATGGACCTCCAAATCCTGTTAAGTTGGTGATCTCAAGAACGTATTCATATTTTTTGGATTGATTTTGAGTCATGGTCACGATTGGCTTCATTCCTAGGTGAACCAAGCTCTGTTATAGGCTGAACTTGCTTTAATGACAAGCAACAGGTTTTGAATTGCCCCTTTGTGTGGCTGCAACAGTGACTTACACATTTTAATTATTCAGGAGATATTTTCCAGTTGGACTCACAAGACTGAACATTTCCAGAGGATTCATTCAAGGACTGGTGTACCCTATAAATCGATTTTGTTTTTTGATGATGAGGACAGAAACATCCAAGCGGTAAAAATAGCCTTTACTCTGTTCCTTTTCATTGAATTTCTTTTGTCCTGCTATCTACTTGGTGAGTAGAAAGTTCCATGAGGAGTTTAACCTTTAGATATCGTAAATTTACTGTGAGCTGCTAAGAATTTTTATTTATTTTGGGGAGTGAGTTTACTTGTTTAAGTATTTCTAATTGGAATGTCAGGTTTCAAAAATGGGAGTAACGAGCATTCTAGTTGGTAAGGGGGTCAATCTTGGAGCATTGAGACAGGGGCTTACAGAATTCACTCAAAATGTCACTACATCAGAGAAGAACAAGCAAAATGGCTGAAATTTTCAAAAAATTCATCTGAGAAGAAGGAGAAAGATTGAAAGAATAAAGATTTAAGACATTGGAAGTAAATGACTTTTTTCAACCATATTACGTTGTATATCAGAATTTATTATATCAAATATACCTGCCTTTTTCATATGATTTCACTCATTCGCTTTTCTAGATAGTATCTCCATACTCCCTGTACATTTGTTTAAAGTATGCATGTGACTTACTAAACGGACTCTAAGGAGCTGAGAGCTGATATATGATAGCTGATTTGCATCCAACCGTTAGGCTTGAGGTGTTTGGTAAAGCTTTGATAGTAGCCCTAATTACAATTGGATGCTATTTGATTTGTATTTATATTATATTTCAGACTTTATATAGTTACTGATAAATCATTTTCTGATTTTTATGTTTTTTTATTTTTATTGACAGGTTCAATGAATCAAAATAACATGATAGACTATAAAATACGAACAGGGTCTTTCCCTTAGCTCACTAAATTAATTGATGAATATTCTTGTGATTGAGTAGAATCAAACTCAAGATCTCTCGCTCTTTACAATCAATTTAATTACGCCTAGTTTACAATGATCCTTTTATTTCTCCGATGAGATGAAAATAATAATAGTAAAAAAAAATATAATTTATTCTCACATGGTTATTGATATTTATGGAATATATTATGTCCTTGTATATGGACTCCAATTTAATTTTTTTATTTTAATCATTCAGCATCTAAAATTCACTGATTCGATTAATTCGGATTCACGTTGGACATGCCTATAAAGGGGGTAAAATGTTTCCTATGGAGTGTTTATGAAGACCGTCCTCAGGGGATTTCAATTCAATTTTTAATGTCTTTCTTAACATTTTGTCCAATAAATTAAAAAATAATAATATTAAAGACCAAAGTAAAATTTAGTAGTAACAGATATAGTTATTCCAAGTCAATTTAGAAAATAATAAAAAAAACTGAGTATTCTTTTATTCTTCTTTTATGATCTAGACAAAAGTCCTAGTAAAACTTGGTGGCTTGGTTTCATCTGCATGTGAGTTGGTTCCCAGTCTTTTTCGCATTCACCTATTCATTAAAAATTACCGACAAGACATTGATTGGAGAGATTTACGACCTCAATTTTGGTTTTTGTCCTAGTAAAACTTGGTGGCTTGGTTTCATCTGCATGCGAGTTGGTTCCCAATCTTTTTCGCATTCAGCTATTCACTAAAAATTACTGATAAGACATTGATCGGAGGGATATACGATCTCAATATTGGTTTTTATCTTGGTAAAACTTGGTGGCTTGGTTTCATCTGCATGCGAGTTAGTTCCCAGTCTTTTTCGCATTCAGCTATTCACTAGAAATTACCGACAAGACATTGATTGGAGAGATATGCGACCTCAATTTTGGTAATCGATCTTATCTCGTTGAAGCGAATTTAATTTCTGTGAAAATAAAATTAAAAATTCGATCTCTAAAAAGTACACTGAATTTGAACATGATTATATTTCCTAGTTCTATTAAAAAAAAAAAGACTAGAAATAATTTTGAGGTTGATAATATTTAACATATATCATTTGTTTTTCATTTCAAGCTTAAATTATTTTCTTCAGTGTATGGTCCTGTCATGTACGTGAAGGTTCTTCGGTTCAGATGGCTAATCAATGAAATGGCTTTCGCTAAGTCAAGGTGCATTAATGTTAAGCACAATATCCGATGCTACATTTAACAGTTGTTAGGAAATAAATACAATAATAATAATAATAATAAATAAACAGAATACATAAATTCATCGATAAATTACTACAACATTGATCTTGTGGCGTCTGAGTTTTGTAGATGATCCATTGTGTATATTAATTTACTAATTTTAATAATATTACATACTTTTTTTATTAAAAATGAAAATTTTAAAAAATTTTAATTTTCATATGCAAAATGATTTAATATGTAATTAAAGTCGTAAAATCGGGAGTAAATGGATAGGATTTTTTTTGGATTAATTTTTTCACACCAAGCCTATACATAGCATAACTAATAAGTCGAAATAGCTATTTGCCATTTATGCAGTTAATTTCCAACGTAATTAATTAAGCTTGTGGTTACACATGAATGCGATCTTGATGTTAAATGTTGATCCAGTATTTGCTAATGAAATTAAAACCTTATCAATTTAGATTTAGTACTAGGATATTTAGGTTATAAAATAATTAATTTTTAAAGAAAAGTTAGGTAAATTTTTTAATTTTTTTTACGAGTACTCTCGTATCCTATCCTTCTAGATATAAGATTTGAAAGAAAAGTTAGGTAAAACAATAAATTTAGGTAGTGATATAGACACTCTGCTTCCGGCTAAATCAAGTCACTTGATCTCTATTTGCTTGTCTTTTAGATATTTTAGATTAGATGTGCGTCATTATTATCACGTTGGTCGAAGAACTTATGATGTTTACCTACTCTTGGCTAGCAAGTCCAAATCTAATACCCCATCTTCCAATAATCCAATCCAATACATCCCAATATCAAATGTATATATTACCAAATAATATATATATATAAAAGCGAATTTTGATTTATCTTTTTAATTATTAAGGTAGTACAGTATTATACTAATCAAAGACAATACCTTCAATGGCTATGGAGGTGGGAGGCATAGAAGAACTCCCTCTCTCTTACCCGCATCCTCCACCACATTCTACTCCACCTCCTACACCGACATGGCGGTACGAGGTCTTTCTCAGCTTTAGAGGTCAGGACACCCGCTACAACTTCACTGACCATCTATACGCAGGTCTAGTTGAGAGGCGCATTAAGGCATACAGAGATGACAAAAACCTAGAAAAAGGATGTTGCATCACCAAAACACTTCTTCGAGCAATCGAAAGATCTAGAACATCGATCATCGTCTTCTCCAAGAATTATGCTGCATCAAAATGGTGCTTGGATGAGCTTGTAAAGATTGTTAAGTGTAACAAGCTTCTGGGACACATGATTTTTCCAGTTTTCTATGATGTAAGACCATACCATGTCGCTGAACAAACTGGTCCTTACAAGAAAATCTTTAGAGATCATGACAAGAATTTCAAGAAGCGAAGAGTTGATAAGTGGAGAAATGCTCTTAAAACAGTTTGTGGTATAAGTGGATGGGACAAGCCAAATGATATGTAATGTGCTCTTTCCTGAGGAGGAAAAGTGTTTCCACCTTTTTTTTCTCTCTCTTTTTTTTTTTTTTTTGTCCGTGCAGACTAAAAAATACCCTCATTTTAATCAAAAAGTTGTTTTTGATTAATAAGGTATTAGGAGTAGACCAATATTGGGTGTTGGGAAGTCTTACATTATAGAATTTTCATTTCACGGGTTGTAATCCAATTCACCTCTACCCTTTCAATGTAATACCAACAACTTATTTCTATGATTTTTTTTCTATTGCTTCCTGAGTATGTAATTGTTTTCTGTCTCCTTTGCAGGTCCGAGTCAAAGCTCATTAGAGTAATTGGAAAAAAGATACTATATAAACTGAAAAAGGCTGGCCCAAGTGTTGACAAGCAACTACACCAATTGAAGTCTAAATTAGAGGAAATGAAACTCAAGTTTTATGAAGAATGCGAAGAAATTGGCACTATAAAATTTTGCAGTCTGCAATGGGATAGAAAGATATGGGATAGTACAAGAGAAAGCAATCTCAGAAGGAAAAAATTGCAAAACAATAAACAAGTACATGTAATTGTTCATGAAGTGGATAAACTAGAGCAATTGGTATTTTTTGCTAGAAAGCAAGATTGGTTTGGTCCTGGAAGTAGAATAATCATATCGGTTGGCAATCTGAATGAAAATATGATGAATGTGCTTCACATAAATATCGACGGACAAACAAACAGGGATAAGAAATTATTTTTGGACATTATATGTTTCTTCGAGGAGATGAATGATGATAATGTAATGAGAATTAGGAAATTACTACTTGATTGTGGTTTCCTAGGAAAAGTTGGAATGAAGGTTCTTATAGATGAATTTACCATAACTATTTCTGATACTGACAATTTGTTGCTGCGTGAGCATAGAAGACTCAACGTTTTGGTAAGCAATTTGATTGGTTTTTCGTTATTAATATTTCTAATTCAGCAAGTGCATTTCAATGAAATTATTTTGGTATTAGTCTTTTAGAAATTAATGTAATTAGATATGTTTTTTACTGATATAATTTTGTGTTCGATTGTCAGGAAATAGATTATGGAGTTCTCCCTCTAAAGGCCAATCCGACTAAAGTTCCTCAAATAGAAGTGCAAGACTCTGAAAAATCCTCCAAGCCAGATATTAATCCACAGAAAGAAAACTTTTCCCAAAAGAAAATAGAAAAGGTATGGACTTTATTCTGACAAGTGACCGTAAATTTATTCTTAGAGTTTTTCTCAAAAAGATAAAAGGAAGAAAAGGGGATCCAAAGATTCCACATGGAACATAAAAATAATAGATACTAATGATTTATAAAATTTATAACTTTAATTTACAGGAACCAACACCACCTGGAAGGGAAATTGGATTGGCTCCTGATAAGAATCTTCAATCCATTGAGAGAAGGCAAGAGATATTGGTACCAAATCGGTTTGTTAAGACTGAAAAAGTTGAAGAAGAAGTAGAAGCAACTCCTCTGCCCAGTGGCACTTTGTCTTTGCAAGAACAGAAAGAAGCATTAAGAGAATACTTCAACATGTCATTAGAATCCATTCATCAAGCTAATGCCTTTGATGTCATTGAAAAAGTTGCGAGTAACCTTATGCATAATGTTCCAAATTTATCTGCGAAGGCAAGTCTAGAAAATGTTATTTCTCGTTTAGTAGAGTTCAAAGAGATTGTTCCTGTGGCTAAGACTGAAGCAGAAACAACTCAAGCCCAAAGAACATCTCTTTTGGAGAAGTCTAGAATGTTGAATTCAAGTCTAGTTCAAAAACAAGAAGAGATAAATTCTTTAAAGGATAAGGTTTGCAGTCTTTCAGAACAAGTGGAGAAACTAGAAATTGAAATTCAGCAGTTGAATGACAAGAAAGAGCAGCTTCAAGAGGATAAGAAGTCTGCTGAACATGAATTGGAAAACACTAGTAAAATGGTATCCGAGAATTTGAAAACACAAGAGAAGATGGAGGAAGATGTCAAGAAAGCAAATTCTGATTGGTATAAATCAAAAGAAAAACTAGCTTTGGCTAATGCAAGCTGGAAACTCTTCAAAGAATGTGTCGAGTTATAACTGTCTGCATCAAATTAAGCACATTCTGTTGAACTGTCTAATCCCTCTTGTTATAGATCATTTACATATTTGGTGTAGTCATTTTCTTTTATTTGCTAAGCTTAAGGCTTGTTGTCTACTTGTTTTTCATTCAATGTTTTGATCTTGCTAATATAGTACATTCCGTACATGAAAAGCCAGAGGAAGCTTCTGATAAATTGAATCATGACTAGTTGCTCCTTGTTATGTACTTGTTTTTATCAAAGAGAAAGCCATAATTCCTTGTTTTTATGCAATCTTCTGCTTCTGCACAATTTGAAAGGCCTTAATGCCAAAAAAATTCAACATTGTTTGAAAAATTATAATTATATCCAAACCTTCAAAAATAGACATTTTTTTTTTTTAACTCCAACCTTCAAATATGAATTGCAATTCTACAAATTTGGTTAAACTTGAAATGAAATGCAACATCTTCAATGGGCTCTCACTAGTTTCATTATTTCTTAAAATGATCTCAAATGTAAATTTTTTGAGAACTCATTAATTCTTCGTATGTTGGAACTGTTTGCATCTTTTTATATGCTTTATTGTTTTCATCCAAGGTGAACTTTGTTAGATTCTTTTTCAGTTCTTTTATGCATTGCATTGTCACATTGTTTTAGAAGGACATTAAATCTTACTATAACTAATACATATGGCAATAAAATACACATTCATTTCAATGCTGCTGTAACAGTTTTTCTTGTCAGCTATCTCTTTCATGTATTTAACTAGATTTACGTTTGTATTATGTTTATGAATCTTTTAGATTCATGTTTATTTACTTAGTTTCCATCACCTGAAGTGCTAGCTTCGAAAAATGACGTGATATTGTTGGTTATATGTAACAATTCCTCTATCCACAAATATAGGTCGTTTAAGGTTGTTGCACAGTAATTAGGAAAACAATTAATTCTCTTAAATTATAACAAAATGTTAAATAATTTGATTAAATTACACTTTAGAAAATTATAGAGATAGTTATTTTATTTAATACAAATAAGGATAAATCTTATTAATTACTCTTAGATATTATATTTGTAGACAAAACAACTATCTTAAAACAATTTATGTTTGTGGATAGAGGAAGTGTCGGTTCATCAACTGCATACTTTTGTTATATTTTGCAGAACAAATACACCAATAAGTTAAATACTCCGACTCAGGGATCTATGACCTGCTAACAAAATTGATAAGAAGTAATACAAAAACTAACAATTGAAAACCAGCTAATTAATTAATATAAATGATGTTTTTCCATAGAAAATCTCAACACCAAGATGATTAATTATAGCCTTCCACTGGACTATAAGCATTTCTTCTTATCCTTCCATCTTTTTCTGGGTTAAAATTAAAAAGCATGATCAGCACAAGAAGACTGAACAAAATTGCAAGCAAGTGGCTGCACATAGCAGGCAGTAGAAGGCACAGATTTCGCTTACAAAAACCAATTGCAAGAGGAACAGTTCCAAGGCATTTTTATGGCCAGTAGAGGTCATTTTGTTGTCTACTCAAAGAGATGAGTGTGATTATTCTTTATTTGATATTAAGTGTTTTAAGAATTAATTTTCTATAATAAAAATGTATCCCTATAAATTTTGAAGATCTTTAGTTTAACATGTACAGTTTCAGAAAATTTATTATTCAAGAAAAATTTATACCTAATGCTTCTCTTCTTTTAAAATTAGATGCAGCACATTGATCAAGATTTTAGAAATCTGAACAACCACAGGTCTTTTTCTCTTTTAGTTATTTGCATTTAGACCAAGTTAATTTTCTTTTTGATTGATTTTAAAGATACATCTCACGTTTACATAATGTATTTAACAATAATACTTGTAATAGGATAAATTACTACGACCTCTATTTTATAATACTTGTCACATTTGAGAATATAGTCTGTTTCAAAATACTTGTCACATGTGTGATTTTAAGGAGTAATAAATCTTTTTTTTTTTTCATGTTTACCCTTTGTATATAACTAATAATTATTACTTCAATTTAATCGTTTTCTTAGAGAATTTCTATTAAATTAAGGGTAATATAATCAATTTACTCAAGAATTTATTGTAATTTAGATAAATTTAATGGTTTACCTAAAAGACGTGAAATTTCAAATGTTATAAGTATTATCGATCAGATGTAATATTTATAGCTTGGTGAAATCAGCCATTTAATTCTTACATGAATATATTCTTGTAATTTGTTTCCATTTGATTAGTAAGTCATTTCTTTCGGAATTTATATTTTCTATCATTATTGAAATACCTAATAAAAGGATTGGACAAAAATAATACTCTTACAATAACTATTTACAAGTGCAATGTTAAATGAAAGCTATTTACAAATCTAATGTTTTTTCTGCCAGAGAGATAATGTTGCATTAGAACTCCAACTCAATTGGTGGTTTCAGTGCAAATGCAAAAAGTAATTCGCAGTGACAAATAATCTACAAAAATTAATTAAAAGAATAAAGAATAATTTTTATTTTGTATACAAACCACAAAATGAGTTATAGTTTCACATTTAACATATATTTAACAAGTTATAGTTTCTCACTTAATATCAAATAAATTGTTTTAAAATACTAATACAGTTATAAAATCTAAAAGTGCCAAAAACTTCAAACAAAGTGATTAACCCATTAGCCCATAATTTCATCCTCAGAAATTTTATTGGCTTTCATTCAAAGCACTAGCCTTGCAAAAATGACTAGTGCTATACTGTTGTTTATGTAACTGTCTTCAACTGCATTGTTTTGTTAACTAATTTGAAATTAACCTGAGAGACTTTGGTATGTATGATTACTAATAAAAATGTTAAAAACCAAATCTTTGCACAAAACCAGCTAATTCAATGCTTTTGCATAGAAAATGTCAAAAAGAAAATGAAATTTCTCAAGATATATAAGAGCGCACAACCCACTTCCATTGATGTACTTGTCTAAGCATTTCTCTCAAACCCTCATCTTCTTCTAGAGTAAAAATAAGAACTGACCATGATCAGCACCAGAAGACTCAAGAAAATTGCCAGGAAGTAGCAGAGCGTAGCTGAAATTAGGAGGAGAAAAATTTCATTCCGAAAACCCAATTGGAATGAGACTAAATCCAATTCCAAGGCATCATCTGTGGCTAGTAAAGGCCATTTTGTTGTCTACTCTAGTGACTGGAAGCGATTTGTGATACCTTTGACATATCTCAACACTTACATTTTCCAAGAGCTGTTTAGGATTTCAGAAGAAGAATTTGGACTACCAAGTGAAGGCCCTATTAGAATTGCATGTGATTCGCTCTTGATAGAGTACATACTCTCAATCCTAGAAAGTGGTTTAGATAAAGGATTAGAGAAGGCTTTGCTTAAGTCTCTAGTAAACAGATCATGTTCATCATTTGCTTCTCTTCATTTAGGACATACCATTAGGCAAGAATTACTAGTTTATGGGTATCAAATTTTCTTCCTTTTTTTTTTAATCTAGATTTTGTATATTTTCCATACTGCAATTGAATTGATAATTCTTTAAAATAATCTAGAATTGCACAATTCAAAATTGTAAATCTATAAGCATGTAAGAAAAGAAAGTAGCAATTTGATTAGTAGCTAGCCCAGTGGTCTAAGCAGTATTTCTTGCTCATCACCTGCAACTAGGCAGCAATTACTAGTCTCTGGCTATTTTGTAAGTATCCATAATGCAACTGATAATTTTTTAGGGCAAAATTGAACCAAAAGAATGAAAATCAACATCTTCCAACTTGTAAGAAAGGTTAACAAGTTAAACCAACACATGGGTGCTCCAACGACAACAATCAGAACACTTGTCGTTTAAAATGGAGCATCAATATCAATTAGTTGAAGGCATTCACAAAATTCTGAAGCTTGATTTGATTGCCATCATAACGATATTCTGTTTCGTCCATAAAGGCATATTTAATTTTAGAGATCTAATGTCAGTTTGGATCCTGTAACTTCACAGTGAATGTCGCTCAAAACGTGAAATGCCATTTCTGTATCCCCATGCTAAAGGCATATTATATGCACTCAAAGAGAAGGGAATTGATGTAGCTATTGCTTCACGATCACCAACCCCGGATATTGCAGAGATGTTTCTTGAAAAGTTGAGCATAAAATCGATGTTTGCAGCCCAGGTGAATAACATGAAAGTATCTCATTCATAATTTTTGCTTGCTTCTCTTCCTAGAAATATTCTATTGTGTTATTTTTGTCGTCCACACTTTGTTGCATATGAAATGCCAAAAGTTGTCATATGCTTTTTTAGTTTTTTGAGCATGACCAGCAGAGATAACGAGAAAGATGTGGCATCTAACTGGAGGTTGTAAATCATGAATTACTCTCCTTCTTTCTCTTCGTGTCTGAGAAATGTGTGAATTCTTTGGGTGGCAGTGCATCTGATATTCATATAAGCATAACATGCCAAGTAACAGCACTAATGTTTCAATATGTTAGAATCACTTGAGAGTACTAGCGTCTGCTTGTTCAAAGTTCAAACTGATGGGAGCGGGTATAAAGCGGAAACAACCCTCTTCGAAACCATACGAGGCAAAATAAAAACATTATCGAACAAATCAATAAACTGACCTCTTGAAGCGCAGAATCGCTCACCGGTCTTCTTTCCAGAGATCTTGGAGTCACCCACGATCTTCTGCAGTAATCCCTAACTATCTCTCTTGTGGAACTCTCTGAGTGGCAGAGAATAGAATAACGTGCGTCTCTCTATTCTTAGGGTTTTCAAATCTTATATTAAAAAAACTCTCTTCGATAGGAAGATATTTTTTTTAATATAAAATAAATTAAATAAAAAATTATTTAATTAAAATAATTATCAATTATTTTAAAACTAAATAATTTATCTATTATTTAATACACCCTTAACTTTCCAAATAATTAGGGCACTACAGGGACCGCAGGAATAAAATAAATCAGGCAACTAATTATAATAAGAATCTATGTAGACCAACATATTCTTATTATAATTAATCATGAATTATTCCACTAAAAACTCATGACTGAACTCCTTATTTATTTTACAATTCCACAACATAATAAAATAATGTTCCCCACGTTAAGATTACAGATGCTGTCATTTAAATAACTTACTGACAATTTATTTAAATCACAATATAACTTTAAGATTGTCGCTCAACTTATTTCATGTGTCGGATTCAATATCCACCTGCAGGGTTTACACCATGAAACCTTATAAGCTTACTTAAAGTGCATCATCAATCTCTAAACCGAGACATGGATTCTATCATTAATTAATATTTCACAAACACAAAATATCTTTGCCCAATTCACCGAGAATATTATTCCAATAATGAAACTCACCCTTTAATGAATCAAAGCACAAGACAATCAATGTTTGCTCATATTAAAATAAATCAAGATTAAGAACAATAAACATTATTTCTAATGTCCTAGAGAATATGTTTAACAGTCAGTACTAAACATCCATTCTCTACTTGGTCCAATTAAATACATACAAAATGTACTAATCACAATTATTGTTCATATGCTAATAACATTTATTTAATGCAAATTTCCAATTAAATACAAAGAAATAATTGTCAATAGAAAATCATTCATAGCTATACTATTACATATGCATGGTTAATAGTATATCTCTATCAATCTCCCACTTAGACTCATAACCATGCATCTATAACTTTAACTCCCATTCCTTTTACATGACTGTCAAAAGTCTTTGCTGGTAAGCTTTTTGTAAAAGGGTCTGCCAGGTTGTTTTCCGATGCAATCTTTGTCACTACCACATCTCCCCTTTGAACTATGTCTCGTATCAAATGATACTTCCTCTCAATGTGTTTTGCCCTTTTATGGCTCCGTGGCTCCTTCGAGTTTGCAACTGCCCCACTATTATCACAATAAAGTGTAATAGGCAATTGCACTGAAGAAACTACGCCTAGATCCATAAGGAAGTTCCTAAGCCATACAGCTTCCTTTGCAGCTTCAGAAGCTGCCACATATTCAGCTTCCATGGTGGAGTTAGCAACACAAGTTTGCTTAATACTCCTCTAACTTATGGCTCCACCTCCCAAGACAAAAACATTACCAGAGGTTGACTTCCGAGAGTCCTTATCAGTCTAAAAATCCGAATCTGTATATCCAATGGGTACAAGATCGTCAGATTGATAAACTAACATATAATCCCTAGTCCTTTTCAAGTACTTGATTATATGCTTGACTGCAGTCCAGTGTTCTCGCCCAGGATTAGATTGAAATCTGCTAACCATGCCAACAGCAAAACAGATATCAGGTCTGGTATACAACATTGCATACATAAGGCTTCCAACTGCAGAAGCATATGGAACTGCCTTCATGTTCTCTATCTCCTCAGGTGTCTTAGGACATTGGTCCTTAGATAGAGTGATTCCATGCCTGAAGGGAAGAAAACCCTTCTTGGAATCTTGCATGTTGAAACGAGCAAGAATGGTATCAATATAAAGTGCTTGAGATAAGCCAATCATCCTTTTCTTGCGATCTCGCATAAGCTTAATCCCAAGAATATGAGCAGCCTCTCCCAAATCCTTCATATCAAAACGTTGGGATAGCCAATCTTTGACAGAATTCAACATACCTACACAATTCCCTATAAGCAGAATATCATCCACATATAGTACCAGAAAAACAACCTTACTACCATTCCATTTCATATACACACAAGACTCATCATGACACTGATCAAAGCCAAAACTTTTAATCGCCTGGTCAAAACAAGTATTCCATGACCTAGATGCTTGTTTAAGCCCATAAATGGACCTATTCAATTTGCAAAGCAAATTTTCTTGTCCATTGTTTATGAAACCTTCTGGTTGCTTCATATAGATGCATTCATCAAGACTTCCATTTAGGAAAGCTGTCTTGACATCCATTTGCCAAATCTCATAATCATAATGAGCTGCAATGGATAGAAGAGTTCTAATAGACTTTAGCATGGCTACCGGCGAAAAAGTTTCCTCATAATCGATCCCTTCTTTCTGAGTAAACCCTTTCGCAACAAGCCTTGCCTTATAAGTTTGCACTTTACCGTCTATACCCCTCTTTTTCTTATAGATCCACTTGCATCCGATGGGTTTAACCCCTTCAGGTGGTTCTACAAGTTCCCAGACTTGATTAGAGTACATGGACTCCATCTCAGATTTCATAGCTACAAGCCACTTATCAGCATCTTTATCTTGTAGTGCTTCATCGTAACAGACAGGTTCAATATTCACTTCTTCAGGGATTCTATCAAAAGCTTCTCCCAAAAGTGTATATCGAACCGGTGGTCGTCTAATTCTCCCACTACGACAAAGTACTACAGGTTCTGCAATCACACCTTCATCTTGCTGTGGCTGTAAAGTCGGCAAGTCCATGACTGGTGGGACTACATCTGAATCATGTTCTGGAACTTCAACATGTCTGTCATCACCAGGAGGCAATGAAATGTTAGAAGCCCCAACATTGTGCTCCTGTATATTTGGATCAACAGCTGCCACTTCAGTTTCTACATAACTCCCACTACTTTCAGGTGGTAGTGAAATGTTAGGTACTGAATATTCAGGCTGATGTTGATTTACTGGTCGACTAACATTTCTTCCACTACGACTAGGCAATGGAATGTCAGCTCCAACCATTGATGGTTTAGGTTGTTGTTCTAATGGAAAGGTTCTAGTTGATATATTTTCTCCTCTCAATTCATACAAGGCTAATTGACTTTTGGGAATATGGTTTTTAATATAGTCTTCCTCAAGATAATGTGCATTGGTGCTAACAATGACCGTTTTATCTTGCGAACTATAAAATAAACCACCTTTCGTTCCTCTAGGCTATCCAATAAAGAAGCATAAGTCTGTTTTTGATTCCAACTTATCTGCTTTCCCTTTCAGCACATGGGCTGGACAACCCCTAATCCGAACATGTCTCAGATTTGGCTTTCGCCCAGTCCACAGTTCTGTAGGAGTTTTAGGTACTGACTTAGATGGAACCAAATTCAGAATATATGCTGCTGTTTCTATGGCATACCCCCAAAACGAAATGGGCAAATCTGAATAACTCATCATTGATCTAACCATTTCCATAAGCGTCCTATTTCTTCTTTCTGCTACACCATTCTGTTGTGGCATACCAGGTGCAGACAACTGTGAAGTAATTCCTTGTTCTGATAAATAAGTAATGAATTCCCTAGAGAGGTATTCGCCACCACGGTCAGACCGTAACGACTTGATATATTTTCCATGTCGTTTCTCCGTTTCTGCCTTGAACTCTTTGAATTTCTCAAAGCATTCAGACTTACGGCGCAACAGGTAAATGTATCCATATCTTGAGTAATCATCTGTGAAAGTCACAAAATACTCAAAACCACCCCTAGCTTGGACACTCATTGGACCACACAAATCAGAATGAATTAATTCAAGTACATCATTAGTTCTATTACCCTTTATAGGAAAAGGCCTCTTAGTCATTTTACCTTCTAAACAAGATTCACAGGTTGGTAGTGCCTCCACTTTCAATGAACTCAATGGTCCATCCTTGACCAACCTAGAAATCCTATCTAAATTAATATGACCAAGCCTTAAATGCCACAAATAGGTATGACTAAATTCAATAGGACGTTTTCTTTTCAATGGAACAATGACATCAAAGTTATTAAGTTCAGAATTAGGAATTTGCAGTTCAGGTGAAACTTTGAGAATAAAAAGATCATCAATCATTGAGCCAGAACATATCATTTGTTTTCTAAATTTAATAACGACAGAATCATCATAAAATTCATTAAAACAAACCGAATATCCATTCTTGCTCAAACTAGAAACTGAAATTAAATTCCTTCTAATTGAAGGTACATATAAAACATCCTTCAAAAACAATGTTCTATTATTCTCAAAATTCAAAGAAACATTTCCTATAGTTAGAACTGCAACTTCTGTGCCATCTCCCAGAAAAATGCTTACATCTCCTTTATTTAGCTGACGAGTTACCTGAAACTCCTGCAATGAATTGCAGACATGATTAGTGGCTCCAGAATCTACACACCATTGGAGTGTAGTCAACACCGCTAAACAAGTTTCAACTATCAGCATATAAAACAGAGACATACCTTGCTTCGTCTTGGCTAACCATGTTGGACATTGTGACTTCCAGTGCCCAGGTTGCTTGCAGTGAAAACACTTACCCTTAGGCTTTTTCACAGCAACACTTGCACTAGTAGATGCAGCACTTGTTTTAGGCTTAGCCTTGTGAGCATTTTTCTTCTTCTTACCTTTGTTCTGGGCAGAAGAAGAACCTCGCTCAACATTAAGCACAACAGGTGCAGCTCCTTGCTTAATGATAGTCTCAGCAGCCACCAGCTCATTCAGCAACTTAGACAGAGTGAAATCCATCTTAGTCATGTTATAGTTCAAACGAAACTGCTGAAAACTGGCTGGCAAAGTGTTCAAGATCATTTCTATCTGTGTAGCATTGTCAACCTCAGCACCAAGAACCTCCATGTCATTCAGAAGACTCATCATCTTCAAGACATGAGTTCTAACTAGAGTTCCCTCCTCCATTTTGGAAGTAAGAATCTCCCTCAGTGCATTTTGCCTTGCTGCACTAGTTTGATCTCCAAACATCTCCTTAAGATTTTTGAGCATGTCAAAAGCTGTGTCCATCTTCTGATGCTGATGTTGCAAAACATTTGACACAGAAGCCAAAATGTAACATCGCGCCATCTCATCAGCTTTAACCCATTTCTGGTAAGCTTTGGTGACCTCCTCAGAGGCACCCTCACCGGGTTTTTCAGGACAAACTTCAGTAAGCACAAACTTATACTCCTCAGCAGTAAGCAAAATGTCCAAATTCCTCTTCCAGTCAACATAGTTTGGACCCTCAAGTTTGTTTTGGGTTAAGATGTTTGCAAGGGGACTGAATGATGCCATTTCTATATCATGCATTAAACAAAAATAGCATATCAATAATAAACATTGAATAAATCAAAATTGCAAATATACAACATTGATATCACAATTCAAAAAAAAAAAAAAAAATACACATTCACAACATTCATGAACAGCAACCTCGATGGGAGAATTCAACCAATCACATGTTTTGCATATTATAATTAGATAAGACCGGCACATACTACTCGCTGGGAGATAACATGCCTCTTAAATTAACATTAATGTGTGAGAAAATATTACATCTGATTCATGTCACTAATTAATTTACTCAGATGGAGAGTTAAATCAATACAGACAAATTAGACTAGTTCAGTAATTATATTAAAACATGACATCTTCCGATGGGGAAGAAATGCAAATAATTACAACTAGAAAGTAATAAAAAAACCACTCACAAATTAATTCATATAATTAAAATAAATTAATTATAATCAAAATTGCAAAATAATATATTTTTAAGACAATTTTGCAAATAAAATTAACATTTTTGGTTGAAAATGTTAAAAATTTAGTGTTCTGGTCTATTTATGCAAAAAAAAATTAAAACATTCTGGGTTTATCTTGCAAAAACAGAAAAATTTTGGGCCATTTCGCAAATTTCAGAACTTGTTTGGACTATTTTGCATAAAACAGAAACTATTGGGCCAAAATTGCAAAAACCGGAAATAGTCTAGGCAATTTTAATAAAACCAGAAACAATCAGGGTCACTTTATAATTTAAATAAATCCAGGGGGCCAAAACGGAATAACTGATACTTTCTGGGTAAAAATTTAAAAAATTAAAGTCCAGGGTTAAAATATAATAAACAGAAAGATTCAGGGTCAAAAAAAATAAAAATTTAAAGATCAGGGGTCAAAAATATAAAATTTAAAAAAATTGAGGGACCAGACGGGAATTTTGGCAAGCAGCAGCTTCTTCTTCACGAAGAAGCCCTAGCCGCCGCTGCCCCTTTTCCCTTCAACCTCCATTAACGCCTATGCTCGAGCTCCCGCCGCCACCGGCTCCCCGTCCGGATGCAGCAAGCTCGCTGACGAGCTTGAGTTTCGAAAAACAAAAATCAAAACAGAAACACAAAATTTTATCTTTTCTTGCCCCTTTACTGATCTTCAAAACAAAACCCAATATATATATATATATATATATATATATATTAATGCCCATTAAAAACCACAGTTTCAAAAACAAAGGTTGTATCAGGTACTGCACTTTTGTGCTGCTGTCCTTCAAAAACTCTTGAAGCTCTTGTAACCATGTACCAATCAAACAATCAAAACAGATTATAGATACACGATTGAAACATGACAAAATAGCCACCATCATACAGTTTCGTATGGCTCTGATACCAATTGATGGGAGCGGGTATAAAGCGGAAACAACCCTCTTCGAAACCATATGAGGCAAACTAAAAACATTATCGAACAAATCAATAAACTGACCTCTTGAAGCGCAGAATCGCTCACCGGTCTTCTTTTCAGAGATCTTGGAGTCACCCACGATCTTCTGCAGTAATCCCTAACTATCTCTCTTGTGGAACTCTCTGAATGGCAGAGAATATAATAACGTGCGTCTCTCTATTCTTAGGGTTTTCAAATCTTATATTAAAAAAACTCTCTTCGATAGGAAGATATTTTTTTAATATAAAATAAATTAAATAAAAAATTATTTAATTAAAATAATTATCAATTATTTTAAAACTAAATAATTTATCTATTATTTAATACACCCTTAACTTTCCAAATAATTAGGGCACTACAGGGACCGCAGGAATAAAATAAATCAGGCTACTAATTATAATAAGAATCTATGTAGACCAACATATTCTTATTATAATTAATCATGAATTATTCCACTAAAAACTCATGACTGAACTCCTTATTTATTTTACAATTCCACAACATAATAAAATAATGTTCCCCACGTTAAGATTACAGATGCTGTCATTTAAATAACTTACTGACAATTTATTTAAATCACAATATAACTTTAAGATTGTCGCTCAACTTATTTCATGTGTCGGATTCAATATCCACCTGCAGGGTTTACACTATGAAACCTTATAAGCTTACTTAAAGTGCATCATCAATCTCTAAACCGAGACATGGATTCTATCATTAATTAATATTTCACAAACACAAAATATCTTTGCCCAATTCACCGAGAATATTATTCCAATAATGAAACTCACCCTTTAATGAATCAAAGTACAAGACAATCAATGTTTGCTCATATTAAAATAAATCAAGATTAAGAACAATAAACATTATTTCTAATGTCCTAGAGAATATGTTTAACCGTCAGTACTAAACATCCATTCTCTACTTGGTCCAATTAAATACATACAAAATGTACTAATCACAATTATTGTTCATATGCTAATAACATTTATTTAATGCAAATTTCCAATTAAATACAAAGAAATAATTGTCAATAGAAAATCATTCATAGCTATACTATTACATATGCATGGTTAATAGTATATCTCTATCCCAAACTATATTTAGAATAAGCAAACTTGATTGACAATCATTGTAATTTCCTCTTCTGAAGCAATGGACCTCCAAATCCTGTTAAGTTGGTGATCTCAAGAGCCTATTCATATTTTTTGGATTGATTTTGAGTCATGGTCACGATTGGCTTCATTCCTAGGTGAACCAAGCTCTGTTATAGGCTAAACTTGCTTTAATGACAAGCAACAGGTTTTGAATTGCCCCTTTGTGTGGCTGCAACAGTGACTGATACATTTTAATTATTCAGGAGATATTTTCCAGTTGGACTCACAAGACTGAACATTTCCAGAGGATTCATTCAAGGACTGGTGTACCCTATAACTCGATGCTGTTTTTTGATGATGAGGACAGAAACATCCAAGCGGTAAAAATAGCCTTTTCTGTGCTCCTTTTCATTGAATTTCTTTTATCCTGCTATCTACTTGGTGAGTAGAAAGTTCCATGAGGAGTTTAACCTTTAGATATCGTAAATTTACTGTGAGTTGCTACGAATTTTTATTTATTTTGGGAATTGAGTTTACTTGTTTAAGCATTTCTAATTGGAATGTCAGGTTTCAAAAATGGGAGTAACGAGCATTCTAGTTGGTAAGGGGGTCAATCTTGGAGCATTGAGACGGGCGCTTACAGAATTCACTCAAAATGTCACTACATCAGAGAAGAACAAGCAAAAATGGCTGAAATTTTCAAAAAATTCATCTGAGTAGAAAGAGAAAGATTGAAAGAATAAAGATTTAAGACATTGGAAGTAAAGGACTTTTTTCAACCATATTACGTTGTATATCAGAATTTATTGTATCAAATATACCTGCCTTTTTCATATGATTTCACTCATTCGCTTTTCCAGATAGTATCCCCACACTCCCTATACATTTGTTTACAGTATGCATTTGATTACACTTCATGTGACGTACTAAACGGACTCTAAGGAGCTGAGAGCTGATATCTGATAGCTGATTTGCATCCAACCGTTAGGCTTGAGGTGTTTGGTAAAGCTTTGATAGTAGCCCTAATTACAGTTGGATACTATTTGATTTATATTTGTATTATATTTCAGACTTTATATAATTACTGATAAATCATTTTCTGATTTTTATGTTTTATTTATTTATTTTATTTATTGACAGGTTTAATAGATCAAAATAACATGATAGACTATAAAATACGGACAGGGTCTTTCCCTTAACTCATTAAATTGATAAAAATTCTTATGATTGAGTAGACTCGAACTCAAGATCTCTCACCCTTTACAATAAATTTAATTACGTCTAGTTTACAATGATCCTTTTATTTCTCTGATGAGATGAAAATAATACTAGTAAAATAAAAATATAATTTATTATCACATGGTTATTGATATTTATGGAATATATTATGTCCTTGTATATGGACTCCAATTTAATTTTTTTTTATTTTAATCATTCGGCATCCAAAATTCACTGATTTGATTAATTCGGATTCACACTAGACATGTCTATAAAGGGGGCAAAATGTTTCCTATGGAGTGTTTACGAAGACCGTTGTCGGGGGATTTCAATTCAATTTTTAATGTCTTTCTCAACATTTTGTCCATAAATTAAAAAAAACAATAATATTAAAGAAAAAAATAAAATTAAGTACTAGCAGATATGGTTATTCCAAGTCAATTTAGAAAATAATAAGAAAACTGAGTCTTCATTTATTCTTCTTTTCTCATCCGGAGAAAAGTCCGAGTAAAACTTGGAGGCTTGGTTTCATCTGCTTGCGAGTTGGTTCCCAGTCTTTTTCGCATTCAGCTATTGACTAGAAATTACCAACAAGACATTGATTGGAAGGATATACGACCTCAATTTTGATTTTTATCCTAGTAAAACTTGGTGGCTTGGTTTCATCTGCATGCGAGTTGGTTCCCAGGATATACGACCTCAATTTTGACTTTTATCCTAGTAAAACTTGGTGGCTTGGTTTCATCTGCATGCGAGTTGGTTCCGAGTCTTTTTCACATTCAACTATTGAATAGAAATTACCGACAAGACATTGATTGGAGATATATACGACCTCAATTTTGATTTTTATCCTAGTAAAATTTGGTGGCTTGTTTTCATCTGCATGCGAGTTGGTTCCGAGTCTTTTTCACATTCAGCTATTGACTAGAAATTACCGACAAGACATTGATTGGAGAGATATACGACCTCAATTTTGATTTTTATCCTAGTAAAACTTGGTGGCTTGGTCTCATCTGCATGCGAGTTGGTTCCCAGTCTTTTTCGCATTCAGCTATTGAGTAGAAATTACCAACAAGACATTGATTGGAGGGATATACGACCTCAATTTTGATTTTTATCCTAGTAAAACTTGGTGGCTTGGTTTCATCTGCATGCGAGTTGGTTCCGAGTCTTTTTCACATTCAGCTATTGACTAGAAATTACCGACAAGACATTGATTGGAGAGATATACGACCTCAATTTTGATTTTTATCCTAGTAAAACTTGGTGGCTTGGTTTCATCTCTGCATGCGAGTTGGTTCCCAAGATGTACTACCTCAATTTTGACTTTTATCCTAGTAAAACTTGGTGGCTTGGTTTCATCTGCATGCGAGTTGGTTCCCAGTCTTTTTCGCATTCAGCTATTGACTAGAAATTACCAACAAGACATTGATTGGAGGGATATACGACCTCAATTTTGATTTTTATCCTAGTAAAACTTGGTGGCTTGGTTTCATCTGCATGCGAGTTGGTTCCCAGTCTTTTTCGCATTCAGCTATTCACTAAAAATTACCGACAAGACATTGATCGGAGGGATATACGACCTCAATTTTGGTAAACGATCTTGTCTCATTGAAGCGAATTTAATTTCTGTGAAAATAAAATTAAAAATTCGATCTCTAAAAATTACACTGAACTTGAACCTAATTATATTTCCTAGTTCTATTAAAAAAAAAAAAGACTAGAAATAATTTTGAGGTTGATAATATTTAACATATATCACTTGTTTTTCATTTCAAGCTTAAATTATTTTCTTCAGTGTATGGTCCTGTCATGTACGGGAAGGCTCTTCGGTTCAGATAGCCTAAGCACAATATCCGATGCCACATTAACAGTTGTTAGGAAATAAATATAATAATAATAATAATAATAATAATCATAATAAAACAAACAGAATACATAAATTCATCGATAAATTTTTACAACATTAATATTGTAGCGGTCTGAGCTTTGTAGATGATTCATTGTGTACTTTAATTTACAAATTTTAATAATATTACATATTTTTTTTTATTGAAAATGAAAATTTTAAAATTTTTAATTTTCATATGCAAAATGATTTAATATGTAATTAAAGTCGTAAAATCGGGAGTAAATGGATAGGATTTTTTTGGATTAATTTTTTCACACCAAGCCTATACATAGCATAACTAATAAGTCGAAATAGCTATTTGCCATTTATGCTGTTAATTTCCAACGTAATTAATTAAGTCTGTGGTTACACATGAATGCGATCTGGATGTCAAATGTTGATTCAGTATTTGCTAATGAAATTAAAACCTTATCAATTTAGATTTAGTACTAGCATATTTAGGTTGTAAAATAATTAATTTTTAATTATTGTCTGTAAATTTTTTAATTTTTGTTACGAGTACTCTCGTATCCTATCCTTTTAGATATAAGATTTGAAAGAAAGTGAGGTAAAACAGTAAATTTAGGTAGTGATATAGACACTCTGCTTCCGGCTAAATCAAGTCACTTGATATCTATTTGCTGGTCTTTTAGGAATTTTAGATTACATGTGCATGCATCATTATTATCACGTTGGTGGAAAAACTTATGATGTTTACCTGCTCTTGGTTAGCAAGTCCAAATCTAATACCCCATCTTCCAATCCAAATACATCCCAATACCAAATGTATATATTACCAAATAATATATATATAAAAGCGAATTTTGATTTATCTTTTTAATTATTCAGATAGTACAATATTATACTAATCAAAGACAATACCTTCAATGGCTATGGAGGTGGGATGGGAGGCGTAGAAGAACTCCCTCGCTCTTACCCGCATCCTCCACCACCTCCTCCACCTCCTACACCGACATGGCGGTACGAGGTGTTTCTCAGCTTTAGCGGTCAGGACACCCGCGACAACTTCACTGACCATCTATACACAGGTCTAGTTGAGAGGCGCATTACGGCATACAGAGATGACAAAAACCTAGGAAGAGGATGTTTCATCATCGAAACACTTTTTCGAGCAATCGAAAGATCTAGAACATCGATCATCATCTTCTCCAAGAATTATGCTGCATCAAAATGGTGCTTGTATGAGCTTGTAAAGATTGTTAAGTGTAACAAGCTTCTGGGACACATGATATTTCCAGTTTTCTATGATGTAAGACCAGACCATGTCGCTGAACAAACTGGTCCTTACAAGAAAATCTTTATAGATCATTACAAGAATTTCAAGAAGCGAAGAGTTGACAAGTGGAGAAATGCTCTTAAAACAGTTTGTGGTATAAGTGGATGGTACAAGCCAAATTATCGGTAATGTGCTCTTTCCTCGAGGAGGAAAAGTGTTTCCACCTTTTTTTTTTTCCAGTGAAGCGTCAAAAATACCCTCATTTTAATCAAAAAGTTGTTTTTGATTAATAAGGTACATGGAAAAGATAAAGTGGTTTAGATAAAGGATTAGAGAAGGCTTTGCTTAAGTCTCTAGTAAACAGATCTTGCTCATCGTTTGCTTCTCTTCATTTAGGACATACCATTAGGCAAGAATTACTAGTTTATGGGTATCAAATTTTCTTCTTCTTTTTTTAATCTAGATTTTGTATATTTTCCATACTGCAATTGAATTGATAATTCTTTAAAATAATCTAGAATTGCACAATTCAAAATTGTAAATCTAGTTAACATGTAAGAAAAGAAAGTAGCAATTTGATTAGTAGCTAGCCCAGTGGTCTAAGCAGTATTTCTTGCTCATCACCTGCAACTAGGCAGCAATTACTAGTCTCTGGCTATTTTGTAAGTATCCATAACGCAACTGATAATTTTTTAGGGCAAAATTGAACCAAATGAATGAAAATCAACATCTTGCAACTTGTAAGAAAGGTTAACAAGTTAAACCAACACATGGGTGCTCCAACGACCAATCAGAGCACTTGTCGTTTAAAATGGAGCATCAAAATCAATTAGTTGAAGGCATTCACAAAAAAGTTGTGTGTAATACACTGTCTCAAATACTAGAACCAGAAAAGCTCAATTTGTATTTGTTAGAGTTTGTTCATTCCAATGTATCTCAAAATTTGATTGCTAAAGATAAGACAATGGAGGAAATCAAAAGCAAAAATAAGAAGCAAGAAAATGTGAATACAATCTACCAAAAATTTATTGTCTAACAACAAAATCAAATTCCAAGTAAACATACTATTTCAGAAAGTTAAACATTTCATCAAATCAAAACAAATGTTAATTAAGAAATACAGAATGTAACCCATTTAATTCTGGAAACCCATAATCATTTAAGGAGCCATACAATTATTTAAAGAACAAGGAAGGTAATTATTCAGAATGTGTTATTTGCTCTAGTGAATAACTATGACAGTTTACGACTGCAACACGTGTTTATTGCTGAAACGCATTCGTATTCCATTCGTTGATTCCCTTAAATTTGATACTTCTGATATTTATTTTTCATTAATTAGTTATTGATTATTTGATTTCAAATTTACTCTTATTTTTTTATCTCTATTAAATAAGTATTAATTATGTAGAGAAGTGATAAAAGGGTAATTTAGCTAATTTTTTTTTTTTTTTTTAGAATTGAGTTCGATTCATTCATTTTCTTCATTCTTGTAATTGAAAAGGTATCAAATTTTAATTTTAAAAAATTTATTTTAAATAAGTTGAAATAAAATATATATCCTTGAATAAATCATTTGTTATTTAAATTTGTAGTTAATTAATTATTTCAAATTACTTCAATAAATTTCATCGTATAGTTCTAAAATATCACATATTTTATTAATAATTACTAACTGTTGTAATATTTTTCCCTAAAAAACAGAAGACATTCCAATTTCAAAATTTGTGATCTAATGTGTCGCGTGCTCACCTACTCGCCTTTTCTTTAAAGGGGTCGTTTCGACGATAGCAGCATCACTAAACGGTTGTTCTGTTATTTGTCATTTTTATAAATTTATTCCTCACTCGTTGGACGATAATTTTAGGCTACAAATTTATAATAGACATTCTGGATCCTTTTCTTTTAAAGGAGGAAGGCCTATTCAAGCCAAACAGCGTGTCGTTCAACTTCATCATGCTATGGTTTTCCGTATAAACTTAATAAACATCAAAGCATAAATTTTTTAGCATTTAACAACTAATATATGTGCACCATGCTGCGGTTGTATATTTTTTCAGAAATTTATTTTGTAATAATGGTTAGGATAATTATTTTTAAAAAAATATGCAGAGTGATTTATTCAACAACTACTTGGCATAAAGTGTTTACTAAACAAATGAGCATGAAATTCAACAATCAATTTTGCTTGGTTCATACAAATGAGGTGAGAGGTGATATTTATAGGCATTTCCACCTCTTCAATGTACGACTATAATTTACTTACAAAAATGTACGGTGGAGATTACATGGAGCATTTTAGAGTACGTGAGATACTTTATTAAAATATCTTGTGGGTGGAAATATTCTAGAATGTCCTAAGTATTTACACATCATGTGGGCTTGGGTCATCCATCTTTGGGCTTGGGTTTCCACCTTTGGGCTTGAAACTTGCCAAGTATTTAACTTATTGTGGTAGCCCATTTTGGTGGTTGTCTTTTCTTAATTAATCGGTGATATTTTAATACTCTCCCGCAACGATTAATTTCTCTTTTTTCATCATTCCCAACTGTTGGCGAAAATCTTCATATTTATTTACGTTTAAACTTTTTATAAAGATATCGGCTGGCTGATCCTCCGTCTTGATATATTTCATTTTAATCTCTCCTTGTAGAACCTTCTCTCTGATAAAGTGATAGTGAACCTCCACGTGTTTTGTTCTCGCATGAAATACCGGATTCTCAGCCATTTGTATAGCCGAATGACTATCACAATTCAATGGAATCAGATAGTCGATGGATTGATGCAGATCGTTCATAAGATGTGACAACCAAACACTTTCCTGAGCTGCTGTTGCTACTGCCCGATACTCAGCTTCTGTTGTGGAAAGTGACACTGTAGGTTGTCTCTTGCTGCACCAAGAGATTACTCTTGAACCAAGACTAAATGCATAGCCTGTTGTCGAGCGTCGAGTGTCGTGATCTCCTGCATAATCAGCATCGCAATATCTTTCCAACTTGATAATTTCACCTCTCTTGTATAAGATCCCATAATCGATTGTACTTTTGACATATCTCAATATTCTTCGAACTGCTTCCAAGTGAGCTTTCTTAGGCTTCTGCATAAACCGGCTGACTACTCCAACTGCAAAAGAAATGTCAGGCCTTGTCATAGTGAGATAGATTAGGCTTCCCACTAGTTGTTTATACATAGTAGCATCTTCGAGATCATTCCCTTCATGAGCACACAGCTTGACATTAGCATCCATTGGAGTAGATATCAGCTTGCATTTCATCATTCCAAACCTCTTCAGCAGATCTCTTGCATACTTTTGTTGTCCGAGTACAAACCTTCCTTGGGTTCTTCTATCTCCAATCCAAGGAAATGCCTGAGCTTTCCTAGCTCTTTCATCTTGAAACGAGTAGCCAAATTCTCTCGGATGAGTTGAATCTCTTTGATGTTGTCGCTAGTGACTATTAAATTATCAACGTATACTAGCACTATAGCTAGTCTTCCATCCTGATCTTTCACAAACAAACTGGAGTCTGCTAGTGTCATAACATATCCATTCTTGACAAGAAATTCTGCAATCTTGCAATACCAAGCCCTTGGTGCTTGTTTTAGACCATAGAGAGCTTTCCTTAGCTTGCGCACATAGTTAGGATTTTCACTACTTCTGAACCCTGGTGGTTGCTCCATGTAGATTTCACGATCAACTTCACCATGTAAGAATGCGTTCTTCACATCCATCTGCCACCAAGGCCATGACTTACTAGCTGCTAAAGCTAGTAATACACGCACAGTAGTGATCTTGGCAACTGGACTAAATGTCTCATCATAGTCCAAGCCATACTGTTGAGAAAATCCAAGAGCAACCAATATTGCTTTGTATTGCTCAATTGATCCATCCGGGCGAGTTTTGATTTTGTAGACCCATTTGCAAGAGATGAGTTTCACATCTCTTGGTTTTAGCACTAATTCCCATGTTTGATTTTGCTCCAGAGCAGCAATTTCTTCTTCCATCGCAGTAGTCCACTCCATCTTCTTTGATGCTTCTTCATAAGTTGTTGGCTCATTTATCTCTGCTATAGCAGCATTTGCATATTTTGGATTAGGCCTTCTTTCTCAACCTGATCGCGGAAGTAGAGCATAATCTGGATCTTGTTCTTCTTGCCTTGGCTGCTGTTGTTCGTATGCACCTATCTTCCACGGGCTCTTCGATTTCTCTTGAACTTTGGATGACTCTGCTTGACCTTTTTTTGGGATGAACTCTCCCTCTCTTTTTAGCAAAGAGAGCTTTCTCATCATCCTTCAAAGCTACTTTAGACATTTTTTCGTCCAAAGTCTCTTCATTGGACAAGATATTCTCTAACTCGTCTAAGGTTGGTTGTGTATCCCAACCACGAGTAGCAGTCACAAGACCCTTAAATTCAGGTCTTAGACCATGGATGATGATCCTCCTCATCCTTGTCTCATTAATCTTGTTGTCTGGATCTAATTTCGAATTCTCCTCACATAAAGATTTTACTTTAGAAAAGTATTGACTTACAGTGAGGTTATGTTGCGAGATTGAGAACAACTCGTTTTCAAGCCGGTACAGTTTTGCTTCATTCTTCTTAGCAAAAGTAGACTTGAGGATGTCCCACGCTTCCTTTGGTGTTTTAGCCAACTTGATCCGTTGCATCTGCTCATCTTCTACTGCAACCGTCAGCACATACATCGCCTTCCCACATTTTGTCTTCCACTCTTTCAGAGCTTTCGCATCCCCAACTGGTGGTGTAGTATTATCTCCTCCTACTATATCTCATAAGTCTTGACCTATGAAATAATATCTCATACGGGTGCTCCAGTTCCCATAATTGTTGCTATTTAGCTTCTCGATGCTATTAGCAACTCCAGAAAAATTCGTCATAAGGTACTGGTGTTCCTGACACTAAGCAATGCACAACGATCCTTGACCAATCACGATCACAATCTTGCTTGTGAATCTTATTGTTGCTTGAACAACAATTCCCGACTGTTAATTCCAGTAGAGTATACAATACCCTACACTTGTAAATGAACACCAAAAAATACCACGGCTACAACAACTACCACCATAACGAGGCTCTGATACCACATGTTGGATATCAGTGCAGTGATAAACTCTAAGATTGATTAATGGTTTATAACACCAATAATAACGAGAAAGGCAATCAAAATAATACTAACACAAAACACCAAATAAAATAGTATTAATAAGAAGCAAACTTTCACAAAACTTAAGGAAAGAATTACTTACTTGGTTTTTGCTTGGTTCATACAAATGAGGTGAGGGGTGGTATTTATAGGCATTTCTACATCCTCAATGTACGGCTATGATTTACTTACAAAAATATACGGTGGAGATTACATGGAGCATTCTAGAGTAGGTGAGATATTTTATTAAAATATCTTGTGGGTGGGAGTATTCTAGAATATCCTAGGTATTTACACACCATGTGGGCTTGGGTCATCCATCTTTGGGCTTGGGTTTCCACCTTTGGGCTTGAAGCTTGCCAAGTATTTAACTTATTGTAGTAGCTCATTTTGGTGATTGTCTTTTCTTAATTAATCGGTGATATTTTAATAAATCCGGCTCTTTTCCTATATGGCCAACTTGCGCTGCCAACTGAACCCCAATCCATAGGTTATGAAGCAACTCTTTAACTAGGTCATAATGAGACAAAATATAGTAAATAGATGCGCTGTTTGTATAAAAAAATGCATTCTTCTTATGTCATATATCCTCAAGAACTTCTTGCAGTAAGATAAAAAAATAAAAAAAAAAATTCTGACTTTTAAATTTTCGATCTTAACAAACACTTAAAAAACTCCTCATGGAACTATGACATTGACAAATTTTCAAGACTCGTGCATCTAGTTTTGGGCATATTAGTTGCTTGATGTTTTAGTCTTCATCAAAATTTATGTTTTGCAAAAGGACAAAGCAATGCAATCATCAAACATAATTTGATGTTGGTTATGTAACTTTTACTTCCATTACTTCTCTCTTTTAAGTACCTATATTTTGTCCTAATGCATCATTATCAACCTGTTTCCCAATCTCTAATATTAAGTGTTAAAATCCCATCATTGTGGTCCTCTGTCCTGATTATGATCCAAAAAATTCAAAATTTTGCCATTGGTAACTGAAAATGGTTAGTTTTTCATTGTCACTAATGTTGTTGCCAAAAACTAGAGATACCCTTTTTGATGTGATTGATGTTTATTAATGATCATGTATTGGAAAAACCGATTGGATTTACTGTTTCCCCGAGAAAAAAAAAATTAATTAATTAATTAAATGAAGCTTCTCCCATGATAAGAATTCACCTAACATAAATAACTATGTCCAACAACAGTGCATAGTTTCAGATAGTAATCCCAATTACAATTGGATGCTGTTTGGTTTGTATTTATATTATATTTCAGACTTTATATAATTACAGATAAATCATTTTCTGTTTTTTATGTTTTATTTTTTTATTCATTGAGAGGTTCAATGGATCAAAATAATATGATAAATTATAAAATAGAGGCATGGTCTTTCTCTTAGCTCACCAAATTGATAAAAACTATTGTAGTCGAGTAGAGTCAAATTTAAGACCTCTCATTCCTCAAAATCAATCTGATTATGTCTAATTTACGATGATCATTTTATTTCTTCAATGAGATGAAAATAATAATAGTAAAATAAAAATATAATTTATTATCACATGATTATTGATATTTATGGAATATATTATGTCCTTGTATATGGTCTCCAATTTAATTTTTTTTTTATTTTAATCATCAAGTATTCGAAACTCATTTACTCGATTAATTCGAATTTGCGTTGAGCAAGCCTATAAAGAGAATAAAATACTTCCTACCGAGTGTTTGCAGAGACCGTCATCCCATCTCACCCCTCAAGACATTTCACTTTGATTTTTAATGTCTTTCTTAACATTTTGTCCAGTAAATTAAAAAAAATAATAATATTAAAGACAAAAATAAAATTTAGTACTAGCAGATATGGTTATTCCAAGTCAATTTAGAAAATAATAAAAAAACTGAATCTTTTTTTATTCTTCTTTTCTGATCCAGACAAAAGTCCTAGTAAAACTTGGTGGCTTGGTTTCATCTGCATGTGAGTTGGTTCCCAGGACAATTCTGTATCTTTCTTCTTTTCCACATTCACCAATTCACTAGAAATTACCGACAGCGCATTTTGATTGGAGGTTGATAATATTTAACATATATCACTTGTTTTTCATTTCAAGCTTAGATTATTTTCTTCGGTGTATGGTTCTGTCGTGTACGTGCAGGTTCTTCGGTTCAGATAGCCTAATCAGGCTGAGTCAAGGTGCATTAATGTTAAGCACAATATCCGAAGCTATATTATATATATATATATATATATATATATATATATATATATATATATAACAGTGATTTTCGCAAGTGTACGAAATCGCAATTAAGCACATTCAGTTGAACTGTCTAATCTCTTTCTTGTTATAGATCATTTACATATTTGGTGTAGTCATTTTCTTTTATTTGCTAAGCTTAAGGCTTGTTGTCTACTTGTTTTTCATTCAATGTTTTGATCTTGCTAATATGGTACATTCTGTACATGAAAAGCCAGAGGAAGCTTCTGATGAATTGAATCATGACTAGTTGCTCCTTGTTATGTACTTGTTTTTATCAAATAGAAAGCTATAATTGCTAGTCTAGGGCTATCAATTTTGTTTTTATCAAAGAGAAAGCTATAATTCCTTGTTTTTATGCAATCTTCTGCTTCTGCACAATTTGAAAGGCCTTAATGCCAAAAAAATTCAACATTGTTTGAAAAATTATAATCATATCCAAACCTTCAAAAATAGACTTTTCTTTTTTTTTTTTAACTCCAACCTTCAAAAATTAATTGCAATTCTACAAATTTGGTTAAAATTGAAATGAAATGCAACATCTTCAATGGGCTCTCACTAGTTTCATTATTTCTTAAAATGATCTCAAATGTAAATTTTTTGAGAACTCATTAATTCTTCATATGTTGGAACTGTTTGCATCTTTTTATATGCTTTCTTGTTTTCATCCAAGGTGAATCTTCTGCTGAATCATAAACAACCTAACTTTGTTAGATTCTTTTTTGGTTCTTTTTATGCGTTGCAATGTAACATTGTTTTAGAAGGACATTAAATCTTACTATAACTAATACTTATGGCAATAAAATACACATTCATTTCAATGCTGCTGTAACAGTTTTTCTTGTCAGCTATTTCTTTCATGTATTTAACTAGATTTACGTTTGTATTATGTTTGTGAATCTTTTAGATTCATGTTTATTTACTTAGTTTCCATCACCTGAAGTGCTAGCTTCGCAAAATGACGACAATCTTGTTGGTTATATGTAACAATTCCTCTATCCATAAATATAAGTCGTTTAAGGTTGTTGCACAGTGATTAAGAAAGTAATTAATTCTCTTAAATTATAACAAAATGCTCAATAATTTGATTAAATTACACTTTAGAAAATTATAGAGATAGTTATTTTATTTAATACAAATAAGGATAAATCTTATTAATTACTCTTAGATATTATCTTTGTAGACAAAACAATTATCCTAGAACAATTTATGTTTGTGGATAGAGAACAATTTATGCATTTGTTCTATTCTGTAGAATAGATACACTAATAAGTTAAATACTGAGACTCAGGGATCTATGACCTGTTAACAAAATTGATAAGAAGTAATACAAAAACTAACAATTGAAAGCCAGCTAATTAATTAATATACATGATGTTTTTCCATAGAAAATCTCAACACCAAGATGATTAATTAAGATATATAAGAGTATGTAAAGTAACACAAACTGTCTGCAGCCTTCCACTGGACTATAAGCATTTCTTCTTATCCTTCCATCTTTTTCTGGGTTAAAATTAAAAAGCATGATCAGCACAAGAAGACTGAACAAAATTGCAAGCAAGTGGCTGCACATAGCAGGCAGTAGAAGGCACAGATTTCGCTTACAAAAACCAATTGCAAGTGGAATACTTATAACAGTTCCAAGGCATCATTATGGCTAGTAAAGGTCATTTTGTTGTCTACTCAAAGAGATGAGAAACGTTTCGCATTACCATTAACATATCTGAACACATTATGAGGTTTTTTCGGGAGAGTCGGCATGTGAGGTTTTTTCGGCATTCAAGGTTTTTTCGGGAGAGTCTGAACACATTAATATCACGTAATGCATTTCATAGTTTTTATTTATTTATTTATTTATAACACCTTTTGTTTTGACAAAAGTAATGCATATGTAAGTTGGATTCCCAATTTTCTTAAGCTGTGTTTTTTATCTCTCGATTTCTATTTTCTTGCTTATAAACATTAATATATAAACAAAATTACTTATAGAAATATAATTAAATAATTTGCCCTTAACAATAATAATAACATCTATATGTTTAGATATATAAACCTTTATGACCCTATACAACAACTATAATCTAAAATACTAATACAGTTATAAAATCTAAAAGTGCCACCAACTTCAAACAAAGTGATTAAACCATTAGCCCATAATTTCTTTTTCATGTTATTAAACAACATTAATATTATTTACTTTGAAACAATCAATTACTTCATGTTCTTTTATGCATTCTTGTTGCAACCTCAGAAATTTTATTGGCGTTCATTCAAAGCACTAGCCTTGCAAAATGACGCTATACTGTTGTTTATGTAACTTTTTCAACTGCATTGTTTTGTTAACTAATTTGAAATTAACCTGAGAGACTTTGGTATGTATGATTACTAATAAAAATGTCAAAAACTACAAAACCAACTCTTTGCACAAAACCAGCTAATTCAATGCTTTTGCATAGAAAATGTCATAAAGAAAATGAAATTTCTCAAGATATATAAGAGCGCACAACCCACTTCCATTTATGTACTTGTCTAAGCATTTCTTTGAAACCCTCATCTTCTTCTTCTAGAGTAAAAATAAGAACTGACCATGATCAGCACCAGAAGACTCAAGAAAATTGCCAGGAAGTGGCAGAGCGTAGCTGAAATTAGGAGGAGAAAAATTTCATTCCCAAAACCCAATTGGAATGAGACTAAATCCAATTCCAAGGCATCGTTAGTAAAGGCCATTTTGTTGTCTACTCTAGTGACTGGAAGCGATTTGTACTATCTTTGACATATCTCAACACTTACGTTTTCCAAGAGCTCTTTAGGATTTCAGAAGAAGAATTTGGACTACCAAGTGAAGGCCCTATTAGAATTGCATGTGATTCACTCTTGATAGAGTACATACTCTCAATACAAACTGGTTTAGATAAAGGATTAGAGAAGGCTTTGCTTAAGTCTCTAGTAAACAGATCTAGCTTATCATTTGCTTCTCTTCATTTAGGACATACCATTAGGCAAGAATTACTAGTTTATGGGTATTAAAGTTTCTTCTTCTTCTTTTTTAATCTAGGTTTTGTATATTTTCCATACTGCAATTGAATTGATAATTCTTTGAATAATCTAGAATTGCACAATTCAAAATCCTTAAGCATGTAAGAGAAGAAAGTAGCAATTTGATTAGTAGCTAGCCCAGTGGTCTAAGCAGTATTTCTTGCTCATCACCTACAACTAGGCAGCAATTACTAGTCTCTGGCTATTTTGTAAGTATCCATAATGCCACTGATAATTTTTTAGGGCATAATTGAACCAAATGAATAAAAACCAGCATCTTGCAACTTGTAAGAAATGTTAACAAGTTAAACCAACACATGGGTGCTCCAACGACGACAATCAGAACACTTGTCGTTTAAAATGGAGCATCAAAATCAATTAGTTGAAGGCATTCACAAAAAAGTTGTGTGTAACACATTGTCTCAAATACAATAACCAGAAAAGCTCAATTTGTATTTGTTAGAGTTTGTTCATTTCAGAAAGTTAAACATAAGACATTCCTATTTCAAAATTTGTGGTCTGATGTGTGGCGTGCTCACCTACTCACCTTTTCTTTCATGGGGTCGTTTCGATGATAGCGGCATAACTAAACGGAATTTATTCCTCACTCGTTGGAAGATAATTTTAGACTACAAATTTATAATATGCAACCTGGATCCTTTTCGTTTAAAGGAGAAAGACCTATTCAAGCCAAACGGCATGTCGTTCAACCTCATCATGCTATGGTTTTCTGTATAAACTTAATAAATATCAAATCATAAATTTTTTAGCATTTAACAACTAATATATCTGCACCATGCTGCGATTGTATATTTTTTTAGAAATTTATTTTGTAATAATAGTTAGGATAATTATTTTTAAAAAAATATATGCAAAATGATTTATTCAACAAAAACTACTTGGCATAAAGTGTTTACTAAACAAATGAGCATGAAATTCAACAAGCAATTTTTTTTTTTGTTTGCTTCATATTCCTTCCATCTATAGATGTGATTCTTTGTCTGAAATTCAGTAAGATGCATTTACAATTTATCCTTTTTTTTTCAATATAAGTATAATTTATTACAAATGATAGAATTTAATTTAGTTATATTAGTTTGTGCTTTATCTATAATTTATATGTAGAAGAAACCTTATATTGGGATAATTGATCGGAGTTAATTAACTTGTCCTTGAACAAAAAGACAATAATATAAGAATGAAATTCTGGTTTTCAGCCATCAGGAAATTACAGCACACAAATAACTAACCATATATATATATATGATTTTTCATTGACAATAACAACATAAAGAAAGCAAAATAATTTGGAGTTTCTCAAACCTTTTCAATATATACGTAGCCATTCCCTTCCACTACTCACTCACCAAGCACAAGCTCAAGGCCCTGAATAATAATCATGATAGCTCATCAGAATAGCAAGAAAGTGGCAAAAGAATGCAGTCATGAAGAGAAAAACTATTTCTTTTCAAAATTCAAATAGCAGGAAAACTGATACAGACTATTCTCTTACATCATTCAATAGGATAGGAAACTTTGTTGTCTACACCATCGATGATCGGGGGTTTGTTCTTCCCATATCATATCTCAGTTCTAAGATTTTCATAGAGCTATTAAAGCTGTAACAAGAAGCATTTGGACTACCAAGCGAAGGGCCTATAAAATTGTCGTGTGATGGTATCTTCATGGAGTATGTAGTCTCAATCATCCAAAAAGGTATAGGCAAAGACATGGAGAAAGCTTTAGTACTTACTTCCATGGCAATTAGTTGTTGCTCGATGTCAACTAATTTCCATCAAGAACATACAGGGCAACAATTTCTTGTTTGTATATAATCCCCACATAACTGTTGTGTACTTGTGTCGCATCTTTTGAACAATTTTTATAGATTCTTTATACTGTTGTTAAAATTTATTCTTTTTTTCAGATTTACATTCTCATATCTTCTGCTGGTGAACTGCTTGACAGCAGGATAAAGATATGACATTTCATCTAGCAATCATAATAACCACATAGATATACCATATGTCAAACAAAAAAATTATTAACTCTTTACCTAATTTAGTGCAACATATGGTGTCGATCATTTTGAAGCTTCAGGAATCTTGGCATGTCTGCAAGAAATAAAGAATATTCTTGATGATAGCAATCAGAAGATATTGAGATTCTTTGAAGCACATAGATTAGTTAGGTCTATCAATGGAAGATATACAATAATCGGAGAGAGAAATAAGTAAATTTTGATGGAACAATCCAAAAGCAAAAAAGTGTTAAAGTTACAGCTACAGCTATTGATGCAAGTAGTGTTGACAATTTTTGGAGGTATTTTGTTAAAGTCATTTAGATTTTGTTGTATTTTGTTGAAATCAAGAGGTAGGTGAACTACCTTGCTTTTAGGTAGGTTCGGTGAACAACCTTCCTTGACTTATGGAAGGTTGGTGAACAAACTTTAGACTAGCTCTACTATAAATATTTACTTTATACTGTAATGGAATTAATAAGAAATTGATTGTTTCTTCACACTCACAAAATCTGCAGCTTTTTCTTTTTCTGCAGAATTTCCTTCTCTTCCTTAATTTTCTGCTCTTCTAAACCAACAAAAAGAAAGTAAAAAGAAAAAAAAAAAACTTTGTATTGCATGGTGGGATACGGTAAAATTACAAAAAATTATATAATATAAAGTGTAAATATGTGTATAAAATTACAAAAAGTAAAAAAATAAATACAGAAATGAATCAAAGTACAAAAATGAATTGCAGAATTTGTATTCAAATTACACAAAGTCAATAAATAGATACAGAAAACAAATTAATAAACAGAAAAAAAGAAGAGGTGAACAAAAATTAAGAAACAAATACTGCCTTGAAAATTATACAATTTAGCCCTAACTATTTACATAAAATTACAATTTTGTCCTTGGCATGATATGTTTCAGGTGTATGAGTGTGCGACACTTAGCTACTAGTGCTAAAACTAAAATATTTAACATCATATAATTATCTGATACTCAATCAGTCTTGAATTGTGGAATCTCTTTTCTTGGAGGATGCGAGCGTACTCATTTGTTATAACTGTATCCAACTACCTAAGCTTTTTTTTCCTTTTTTTTTTTTTATAAAACCACCGGACTCTAACCGCTTAATCCAGCTTATTGCTTAATGCAGTTAAGATTTTTCGCCACTCTCTAATGGGAATCGAATCTGAAAGCTCTTCCCATATAGTCAACCTGAGTCAAAACCCGTGGGTTATGAAGCAACTCTTTAACTAGGTCATAACGAGACAAAATATGGTAAATAGATGCATTGTTTTGTATAACAAAAATGCATTCTTCTTATTTCATATATCCTCAAGAACTTGTAGAAACAAAAAAAAAAAAACTTCTGACATATAAATTTTCGATCTTAACAAACACTTAAAAAATTCCTCATGGAACTATAACGTTGACAAATTTCCAAGACTGTTGCATCTTGTTTTGGTCATATTATTTGTTTTGATTATTTTGTTTTCATCAAAATTTATGTCTTGCAAAAGGACATAGCAATGCAATTTTGTTGGTTATGTGACTTTTACTTCCATTACATCTCTCTTTTTAAGTACCAGTATTTTGTCCTAATGCATCATTATCAAAATGTTTCCCAATCTCTAAAATTAAGTGTTAAAATCCCATCATTGAGGTCCTCTGTCCTGATTATGATCCAAAAAATTCAAAATTTTGCCGTTGGTAACTGAAAATGGTTAGATTTTCATTGTCACTAATGTTGTTGCCAAAAACTAGAGATACCCTTTTTGATGTGATTGATGTTTATTAATGATCATGTATTGGAAAAACCGATTGGATTTACTGTTTCCTTGAGCAAAAAAATAAATAAATTTTAATTAAATGAAGCTTCTCCCATGATAAGAATTCACCTAACATAAATAACTATGCCCAACAACACATCTATCCCCTCCCCCAAGTAACTAAGTGCTTTAGCATTGATAATAACAGTGTAAGGAAAGCTACATAATTTGGATTTCTCAAGCCTTTTGAATCTATAAGTAGTCATTGCCTTCCATTCTGCTTACTGAACCAAGCACTCCTTCGACCCTGAAAACGAAAAATCATGAGCCCAAAGAAGCTTATCAAAAGAGCAAGAAAATGGCAAGAGATTGCAGCTATGGGGAAAAGATTTTCTTTTCCTAGAAGCAATGGCAGTAAAAATGTAGATAGTTCTTATATATCATTGGCTGGGACAGGAAACTTTGTTATTTACACAATTGAGGATCAGCGATTTGTTCTTCCCATATCATATCTCAGATGTAACATCTTTATAAAGCTGTTAAAGATGTCTGAAGAAGAATTTGGACTACCAAGCGAAGGGCCTATCAAATTGCCATGTGACACACTTTTCATGGAATACATAGTCTCACTCATCCAGAAAGGTTTAGGTAAAGATGTAGAGAAAGCTCTGCTTATTTCCATGGAAACTAGTTGTTGCTCATTGTCTACTAGTTTCTATCAAGGAAACACAGCGCAGCAATTGCTTGTTTGTGGTTAATCAATTCTCTGAAAATAGTAATCTTCCCTGTACTTCTCTCACATTTTTTCAAAAAGCTTCCTAGATGCTTTACACTATAAAGTAGACTTAAATGCAATTGAAAAAGTAACAGAATACAGAGAGCCATCAAAAGTAGATTAAATAGATTTAATTCGTATGTAGACAATTTTGAGAGAATTTGTATGTAGAAAATTCTGCCCTCCAAAATTCACTCTTAAAATTTCACAGTAGTGACCTTTCCAAGTCCTGAATAGCATCTTATTAATGAGAAAGTGAATATATACAGAATAATGAGATATACTTACCATAAATGCGTACCTGGAAGTTGTTGGGCATACTGGGTCCAATTTGCTTTCCACCAGATAAACGCACAGACAACAGAATCAGGCTTGCACAATCTAACCAGATACTATTAATAATTTAGATCACATTCATTGAATGCAACAATCAGAGACTAGTTTTCCAATTTTTTTAGTAAACCACTTGATGAAATGATTTTCAATTTTCAATAAGTAAAAATGCCACTTGCCGAACAGGCTATAGCATCAAACCAATCACATGGTTGCTTTCCATATAACTGTCCACTATAGGACCTCCATCACATGGGCTGTCTCTCCCATATGAATATAAATAGTTAGTCATTTCCTTAGCCTTATCACAAATCACAATATCAGTATTATCTAAAGATCTCCTCCATTTTCTGCAAAAGTCATTTTACCTTCAGTTTTATAGAGCAACAAGATGATCAGCACCAAGAAGCTACTGAAATTGGCAAGGAAGTGGCAGAAGCTTGCAGCATTGAAGCGGAAAAGAATAACATCGCCACGGACCAATAATTTGGATAACAGAAGCTGTAGCACATCATCAATGGCTGAGAAGGGTCATTTTGTAGTCTACTCTACAGATCAAAAAAGGTTTGAGATTCCTTTGGAATATCTTAACAACAAAATGATCAGAGAGTTGTTCAACATGGCAGAGGAAGAATTTGGCATGCAAAGCAATGGCCCTCCCACATTACCATGCGACACAGAGCTCATGCTATACGCAATTGATTTAATCAAACAACAAGTTACTAGAGATGTAGAAAATGCTTTCTTGATGTCCATATCTAGCAGTTGTTTTTCAGTGTCTTCCTGTCTCCAAGATCAAATAACAAGCCACCAATTACCAATATGCAGTTTTTGAAGAGTTATGAATTAGATTGTAAACAAAGTATAAAAGTGTACATGGATACGATTTATCTTAAGTTTCAACTTTTTCTCATAATTAATGTGTCCATTATATTAGACCTTGTGATTTACAAGCCTCTAGCAAGACCAGTAGCACTTAATGTTGTCCTTCAATTAAAAAGACAGAAAGAGATCCACAACCAAACTTACTAACAAATAGCTCCAGCAAAACTAGGAATCATTAAACATAAATAACCACAACAACAAACCGAAATATCTTCCCTAAATTATAACCACAAGCTTCTTCATTGAAAAAACGACAGCAAGAAAAAATGCATGACATGGAATTTCACAAACCTTTTAAATATATAAGCAACCAACTCCTTTTGCCCTTCACTCAACTCAAAATAGTTATAAGATCAAAATCTTCCCTTTCAACAAAGAAAAAAAAGCATGATCAACCCAAAGAAGCTCCTCAAAATAACAAGAAAGTGGCACCGGATAGCTATCATGAGGAGCAAAAGAATTTTTTTTACAAGGATTTCTGGTGCAGAAGTGCAAATTTATCCAATGCATCCTCTTCTGATACATAAAATTTTGTTATCTACACCAATGACCTCAGGCCATTTGTCAATGTCTGAAGAAATGTTTAGCCTACCAAGTGAAAGTCCTATTGAATTAACTTGCGATGCTGCCTTCACAGAGTGCGTCGTTTCACTCATGAAACGGGGTTTAACTGAAGAAATAGAGAAAGCTCTGCGGATGTCCATGGAAACTAGTTGTTGCTCATCGTCCTTTGGTTTCCATCAGGAACATATAGATCACAATTACTCATTTTTTGGATTTTGAAATAGTTCAGTTTTGAAAGTGATCCTTGTACTGTAATTTATACAAGTTATATCGTTTGATAAATCCCAATGTAAAGTATTTTGTTTATAATGAATCATCTTCGATAACAAAAATAGCAGATGACTCAAGAACCGTGTCTAAAGTGCCAAATATGAAATCAAATAAACCTCAAGCTAACATCCAGAAAATTTGATACTAATATTCAATATATAAAATGATTCTATGCCAACCTTTTCAAGTTATAAGAAGGGGAAAAGAAGATATTTTCTTGAAATCTCAATTTGGTTAGTGAAGAATTCTCTTAGCGCAATGCAGCAATTTCATGTTTAGACTGAATAACACAATGAAGCAATCTTCTTTATAAGCCTAAGTGAATGGATTTCACAAAACTTATTCAGCTCACTTTGCTTTCAACAGCCAGTCTTTTTTTTTTTTTTTTTTTGGTGTGTGATTTCAATGTGTTTACTTATATATCAATTAATTGTCAGACTAATTAATTTCCAGAGTAGGAATTTACTGATCAGTTAGGCAAGAATAGTAGACACAGCAGTGAAACTGGAGGGTTAAATCCAAGCAGAATAATCTGAAAACACTAAAGCTTAACAAACAGCACAATCTGACATGCTGCAGAATTGCAGCAACAAAACTGGATTAACAAGCCATTGGTTCTTTCTTCACTAGCATATGCCACAAAATAGAAAAATCTATTTTAAAATATAGAATACAATCACATCAACTTCTTAAATACCTGTATGCATACAATCACATCAACTTCTTAAATACCTGTATGCACCTTACTGGCACAAGTTGATCATGGGAAAATTGGATAACCCTCAAGTTCACTCTATATAGAATTCCACAACATTGATCTTAAATGTAAACTTGCTTCCAACCATAGGTATTTGTTTGGCAGTCCCCAGACAAATTGGTTCAATATGCTACATGTTTATCCCACATATATCTGGACAGCAGAACTAAACTTGCACATACCCTTCCAGCTTTGACCACAGATTTAACTGGTAGTTGAGTTTCTTGAATACAGATTTGTAGTCATTAAACGCAGCCATCAAATGTAGGCCAAGGTTGTCATCAGTTTATGAATTTCGATATATGGCCACGACCCACCACCATTCATTATCAATTTTACTGGTTAACCACTTGGAACAAATATGCTCCACCTTGGTGTGTCAATTGCCGAACATAAGAAAACATGCCAGCCTTGCAAACAATCTCTTACAACCTCTATCACATGGTTTTGCTTCCAATGCAACCCTGCATAGTGGGAACTCCATGAAGTGGGTATTGCCTGGCCTTGTGAATATATATTCAAGTCTCTCACTTTCCCTTCTACACATCTCAGTATTACCGTTCAGTAAGCTATAATCTAAAGCATTCTTCAAAATCTTTTTCATCAAGTTTATAGACTAAAAATATGATTAGTGCCAAGAAGCTCCTCAAATTGGCGAGAAAATGGCAGAAGCTTGCTGCTTTCAAGCGAAAAAGAATCACGTTACCTCAAGCCACTGGAAGCATTAATACAAACAGTTGTAGCACATCACAAATGGCAGAGAAAGGCCATTTTGCAGTGTACTCTGCAGATCAAAGACGTTTTCTTCTTCCTTTGGAATATCTTAACAACGAAATTATCAGAGAGCTGTTTAAAATGGCGGAGGAAGAGTATGGATTGCAAAGCAATGGACCTCTCACATTCCCATGTGATGCAGAGCTTTTGGAGTATGCAATTGCTTTGATAAAAAAGCAGGTTACTAGAGATGTGGAGAATGCTTTCTTGATGTCCATAACTAGCAGTTGTAGTTCACTGTCTTTCTGTCTCCAAGATCATATGAAAAGCCATCAATTTCCAATTTGCAGTTTTTGAAGAGTTATATTTAGTTCTGTAAACAAGCCACGCTAGTGTACATTGATTCAATTTATAAGAATTCCCAAAAGCATTTTTTATAGTTAGTTGCATTCAATAAAATTGGCCAATGCATATAATTTTGACTTTGAAGAACTCCAATCGAAAAATCAGCCCCGAAGACTTAATGATTAATGAGACTTAAAAAAACAATATTTGTGCTAAGCTTGAGCCAGAAAAAGAACTGAGATCACAACAAAAAGTATGCTTCCCGATAGTTGTAGAAATCACCAAACATAAATACCTACGCCAACAACCTAAGCATCTATAAACTAATTAACCATATGATTCTGCTTTCGAAATAACAATAGAAGGAAGGAAAGCTACAAAGCCTCGAATATCTTAAATCTTTTGACAATATAAGTGGCCTACTTCTTTCCCCTTCACTCGAGTAAATGTTGTCCTAAGATCTAAATCTCCTCTTCCAACTCAGAACAAAAAGCATGATCAGCCCAAAGAAGCTCATCGAGAAACAAGCAAATGGAATAAGATAGCTGCAATTAAAAGGAAAAAAAATTTCATTTCCTAGGATCAGCAACAACAGAAGTGCAGATTTGTCCAACACTTCAGCCAATACACGAATTTTTGTTGTCTGCACCAACGATCACAGGCAATTTGATATTCCTGTAGAATATCTCAGCAGCAACATCATCAAAAAGTTATTCAAGGTATCAGAAGCAATTTTGGGATACGGAATGAAAGGGGCATCAAATTTCCGTGATTCAACCTTTATGGAGTATGTGATTTTGCTAATCAAAAGGGGTATAGTAAAGACACTGAGGAAGCTTTGCTTCTGTCCATAGAAACCAGTTGCAGCTCATTCTCTGTTCAAGGACAGGCAAGGCAACAATTGCTCATTTATGGCTATTTAGTATCAAAGTAGTTAAATTTTGTAAATAGTAAATCTTGTTAATATAATTTATGTATCATGCCATTCAACTACTACCAATGAAAAATACATTGTACATCAGTGGGCTATCATCTTCCCATTCTTGTTATTCTAAGACCTTTAAATTCTCTCTAGACAATAGGACAACAAGAACCCCAGTTTCTTATTATATATGGTTACGAACCTCCAATCTCCATCTATTATGCTGATCAACCGCATGGCAGAACGATGTAGATTACGACACACCTATGCTCCATCTTGACAAATATATGCAAACATGCCACCCTTGCGAATAATCTTTCACGACTAGCTATCACATGGTTTTGCTTCCCATGCATCCCCACACTTTAGGAACTACATGAACGGGGTTTTGTCTGGCCTTGTGCATATATATTCAACTTACTCTCTTTCCCATCTAACCATCACAAGATTTTCTTTCAATATTCTATAATCTACAGCAGTCTTCCTGCATTTCTTCGTTTAGCACTTTTCCCTTCTATAGTTTAACAAGATGATCAGTTCCAAGAAGCTACTGAAATTGGCAAGAAAATGGCAGAAGCTGGCTGCCATCAAGCGAAAAAGAATTACATTGCCTCGTACCACTACAAGTATTGATTCAAACAGTTGTAGTACACCACTGAAGGCAGAAAAAGGCTATTTTTCAGTTTACTCTGCAGATCAAAAACGTTTTCTTCTTCCTTTAGAACATCTTAATAATGAAATTATCAAAGAGCTATTCAAAATGGCAGAGGAAGAGTTTGGATTTCCAAGCAACGGGCCTCTTACGCTACCATGTGACGCAGAGCTTATGGAATGTGCAATTGCTTTAATCAAAAAGCAGGTTACTAGAGACGTGGAGACTGCTTTCTTGATGTCCATATCCAGCAGTTGTTCTTCACTGTCTTTCTCTCTCCAAGATCCTCTAACAAGCCTTCAATTACCAATTTGCAGTTTTTGAAGTGTTATAGTTAGTAGATCTGTAAACAAGCCATACAAGTGTACATTTATACAATTTACTGTTAGCCTTAAAAATCTTTTCCATACTTGGTTGTGTCTAATAAATTGAACAGGACATATCATTATAACTTTCAAGAACCACAGTAGGTCAGACAACTTAAAATGCAACATAATATACTTTACTCATGAGATTACTAATGGAACCAGAGGATAAGGTACCGTTAACTATAGCATCACCAAGAATGTTATTTAATTACAAATCTTTGTAAATATAAAAAATCTGAAACCTGGAAATTTTCACTCTGTTCTTTCTCTTGCTTTATCTTTATCCTTGCAATCATATTCTCATCATCCCAACCATATGATAAAAAATATTTACTCTTCATTGAAATACTTGAAACCAATATTTAAATGTACAGTGGATCTTAGAATTGTTTCTATGTGTGTTTTGCAAGAGATGATGAATATGATGCCTTGTGATTTATGACTCACTAGTAAAACCAATAAGACTAACAGTAACAAAAAGACAAAATGAGATAACAACTAAAATTCTTTTCTATGATTCTGAAGTTCTCAAACATAAATAACTATGCCAAGCACCCACACTTCCATCTAAATTAACTAGCCATATGTTTCTACATTGAAAACAACAATATAAAAGAAGATAAATAACATGGAATGTCTCAAATTTTTTACTATAAAAGGAGCCTACTTCTTTGCTCTTTACTCAGCTCAATACTGACATACTATCCTAAATTCTAAACTCTCCCCTTCTAAAGCAAAACAAGAAGCATGATCAATAAAAAGACACTCATGAAAATAGCAAAAAAGTGGCGGAGGATAGCTTCCATAAGAAGGAAAAATATTTCAAGTCCTAGTTTTAGAAGCAACAAAAATTCAGATTTTTGCAGTACGTCGTCGTCGTCGTCGTCATCATCAGATGGTAAAGGGAATTTTGTAATCTACACCAATGATCACAAGCGATTTATTATTCCTATAGAATATCTCAACAGTAACATCATCAAAGAGCTATTGAAAATGTCTGAAGAAGTTTTTGGACTAACAAGTGAAGGTCCTATCAAATTGCCATGTGATGCCGTTTTTATGGAATATGTGGTTACACTCATCAGAAGAGGTTTAGCTAAAGACATTGAGAAAGCTTTGCTTATGTCCATGGAAACCAGTAGCTGCTCTCTATCTGTTGGTTACCATCAAGAATATACAAGTCAACAGTTACTCATTTGTGGCTATTAAAGTAGCAATATGTTATAAATAATCCTCAATCACCAATGTAATTTTATATGTCTTATATTATTTGATGGTTCCAAATTTTAAATATAATGTACAAGATGACCAGTTACAAGAGAAGAGAGTATGGAAAAAAAATGAAAAAAGAAAGAGAAAACATAAAGAAACAAAATCACCTGACCATCATAAGCAAGTCAAGGTCTCAACAAAAAGAAGTTACTTTGTTGAAGGTTATGGCATTCTTGTTGTCACATTATGAAAATATTTTGTTTATTATTATTGTATTACATTGCAGCCTTTTTAGTTTTAGAATTATGACTTAGATAGGTTAAACATGAGATAAGTTATGAAATATAGGTAAAAGTGTGGGCAAGTATGGGATTGACAGCAAACCATACTTGTGGTACTTTAATCTTTTGTATTTAAGTGTGAAACTTGATCAATGAATTATGCCCACTGTGAAAACTTCGATTTTATAATGTTTGCATAATCCTCCTCCTTTGAAGCCTAAAATCTGCAGAATCCGTTTCTTTCTTTACTACAGAATTTGTTTTGTAAAAGTTCTGCAGATAATGTTTTTTTCTCCTTCACTTCTTTGCCCCAAACTCCAACATACTTTTATAGTATGGCTTGAGGAAATTTGACTATTAGAGTAGCTAAACAATCGCCAGCAAATAATTTATCACAATAAAGCAAACAAATTGAAACATATGCAAATCACAGCAATGAACTCTGTACCTGTAGACATTGTACAAGGACCACGTGATTATAGAAAAATTGCATTAATGAATAAATTACTGTGATTCCAAAAGCATATTATAAGTAGTTAAGTTTCTGATGTGAGCAACAAGTTCAAAGTATCTGTTAGGCAGTTTGCAGACAATGTTGGGTTCAGCTTACAGTGTGTTTATGACAGGTGAAAGTATAGACAATAGGCCCAATCTGCAAAATCTCTGCCAGCTTTCGCCAATAGTTGAGTTTTTGAATACAGATCAGTATTCATTAAATGCAGCCATCAAAAGTAATTATCAATATGTCTTCATTATTTCTGGTCCATGTAGATGTCTTGCGTCCTGCCCCACCATTTCTTTTATCTATTTTGCTGGTTAAACAGTTGGCAAAAGGATATAGATAAGGCACATCTCTGCTCCACCTCAATGGGGCAATTGACAAAACGTAAGCAAACATGCCAGCCTTTCAAACAATCTCTTGCAACCAACTAGCACATGGTTTTGCTTCCCATGTATCCCTGCAATGTGGGAACTCCATGAAACAGATGTTGTCTGGCCTTGTGAATATATACCCAAGTCACTTGCTTTCCCTTCTATCCACCGCAAGTCTAGCATTCAGAATCTGGAATTTAAAGCATTTTCTTTTACTTCTCTCAAAATTTTCCATTCCATTTATAGACTAACAAGATGATCGGTCCCAAGAAGCTCCTGAAATTGACAAGGAAATGGCAGAAGATAGCTGCTATTAGGCGAAAACAGATAGCGTTGCCACAGACCATTAGAAATACATATACAAGTAGTTGTAGCACATCGCCAATGGCCGAAAAGGGCCATTTTGTTGTGTACTCTGACGATCAGAAACGCTTTTTGCTTCCTTTGGAATATCTTAACAATGAAATTATTAGACAGCTATTTGACATGGCAGAAGAAGAGTTCGGATTACCAACCACAGGGCATATCACATTGCCATGTGATGCAGAGGTTATGGAGTATGCTATTGCTTTGATCAAACAGAATGTCAATACAGATGTGCAGAGAGCATTATTGATGTCCATAGCTAGCAGTTTCTGTTCATCATTTTTCTATCTCCAAAATAAAGAAACAGTCCATCAACTACCAATTTGCAGCTTCTGAATAGTTAATTTGATTTTTATTGATCTATACACAAGTGTACATTGATAGTTATTAATTTTATTAAGGATACCATAAATTTTGGTCTGATCTAGTTAACTTTCTATGGAAAATAATTTCATACCATAAAATGATATGCAGTACCCAATAAATCAACCAAGACATCTTTGACATCCGAAAACCAAGGTCAATCATTTTAAATGCAACACCAATGTGAGTTGCAAGATGAACTGAAATTAAAAGAAAAGTCACCATTTACCCTAGTTTTTCAAGAAAATACAGATAACTTGATGTTATTGTGTCTCTTATATTCTAAGAAAATTGATAAAATCCCAAACCTCATAATTTTTTTATGTAACCCCCTTCCGGTCATGTGTTTGTCCTTGTTTTGGTCCTGGAAAAGGCCATTACATTGACAAGCGAGATGATAAACAACAAAAATTTATTGGATTCTTTCAGCTTTCCTTATTATCTAGTTATATATTACCACCGATCTTCTTGGAAGTGCATAAATCTTTTAACTTTGGACATTAGGCATGCACAAAAAGAAATGAAGAGGGCTTTGATAGCACCCAAAAAGCTTCACTCATGGTTAACCATGTAGTAGCTGATCAGTTTGTTTCTTATTCATTGCTCAGAACAAACAGAAACAGACAATGACCTCCTAGATGCTTTACACCTTAAGCAATGAAATAAAACCAATACAAGCAAATTGGATATAGATTGGCATTCATTGAATATGACCACCAAAATTTGATCCATATTCATATCAATTTACATTTTTTTTTTTCTCCTTTTGCTGTGGTACACATATTTTGCTGCCATAGACTCACAATGCCTATGATATGTCAATATTATGCTGCACCTTGACGTATTTCTTTTCAAAAACAAGAGAACATACCCACCTGCTAAGCAAGCTCTTACAACCATCTAACCCATCACATGGTTTTGCTTCCCATGTGTCCTTGTATTGTGGGAGCCCCATGAAAGAGACTTTTGCCTAGCCTTGTGTATATAGTCAGCCCCCTTCCTTTGCCTTCTATCATAGCAAAATTAGCATCCAGTACTCCAAAATCTAAAGCTTTCTCCTCACTTTTATAGATAAATAACACAATGATCAGTCCCAAGAAGCTCCTCAAATTGGCAAGAAAATGGCAGAAGATGGCTGCTCTCAGGCGTAAAAGAATCATATTGCCACAAACCATTGGAAGCACAGATAAAAGCAGTTGTAGCACATCAGCAAAGGCTGAAATAGGCCATTTTGCTGTGTACTCAGCAGATCAAGAACGCTTTTTGCTTCCCTTGGAATATCTCAACAATGAAATTCTCAGAGAGTTATTCAAGATGGCAGAAGAAGAGTTCGGATTAATGACCATGAAGCGTCTCACATTACCATGTGATGCAGAGCTTATGGAGTATGCAATTACTTTGATCAAACAGAACGTTTCTAGAGACATAGAGAGAGCATTCTTAATGTCCATAGTTAGCAGTTGTTATTCATCACCTTTCCATCTCCAACATCAAGAAACAGTCCATCAACTACCAATTTGCAGTTTCTGAATAGTAAAAATTAGATTTGTAAAAATGCATATACAAGTGTATATCATTATATTTATCAAGACTATCAAAAAATTTGTTCCTATCTAGTTATCTTTCCATGGAAAATCATTTTTTTTTAAATCACTAAAAATGACAATGTGGTGACCAAAAAAAATCAACAAAGACATCATCATAACATCTGAAAACCCAGGTGAATCAGTTTAAAATGAAAAAAAAAATGATCTTATTCCCACGTTCATGTTCTATGGAAATTAATAAAGTCCCAAACCACATGAATGTTCCTTTGTTCTTGTTCTCAAAGTCTCCCACAATTGATCCTGCAAAAGGCCACCACATTGATAATACCACAAACAACAAAAAATTTATTAGAACCTTTCAGGTTTCCTTATTATATAATATTCCATATATCACCAATCTTTTGCAAGATCAGGAAACTTTTAATTATGGACAATAGGTGGTAGTTATATTCTTCAGATTGCCTTGTCAAAGTAAGATTTTGAACTGTATCAATATATCAGTTCAGAAAATCATGGATAATCTAAAACAGGCCTTTGTATCTCCTTTCTTACTCTAGGACACAGCCACAAAAAAATAAAATAAAATAAAAAACATCTACTTCTTTCTAGTTTTGCCCCAAGATGAGGTTTCTTAATCTTATTTTTGTTTCTTATCCATTGCTTTGATCAACCAGCAATAGGCGACAACTCCCTAGATGTTTTATACTGTAAAATATACCCAGCATTGAAACAATACCAAAAGGAGCAGACAAATTTCCAGTGTCAACTTCCCCAAGAAATCTGACTATAAGTTACATCATATATTCCTCCAATACCAAATTTCAGTAGAAAAGTTTAAGGAGATGGGTTTGATCAACTTAATCAAATCCCAAGCAATGCAATTTGGGATTTCCCACACAGTGCGTTTCCTTCTATCACAACTGCTGCAAGTTAAAACAAGTGGGAAAAAATAGATACACGATTGCAATTTCTATTTAATCAATCAAGGATTCTAGTAAGGAATATTGCAGAGAATTTCACTTATGATATCTCTAAATATGTTGATAACATCAATGAAAAGAACATAGATATGCTTTAGAACAATCTTAAGAGTACCTACATTAAGAAAAAATTATTACTTAAAATGAATAACACAATCCTGTTCTTGAAAATCCCAATCATATGGAATTAGAATTTGTTGTTCTTATAGTTAGCAAACTTCTCCCGTCTGCATAAGCAAAATCAAGATTCTTAACCTCATATATCTTGCTGCATACTAAATTTGTTTTGGACTTTTGGTCAACAGCTTCCATGTAGCAAAATTATACTGGTCATTGCAATGATAATGTGATTTTATTGATATACTTTAATAGCCAAGCTGCAATAAAGCAAAAATCAATTGCAATATATACCCATGCCAAACAGCCGTACCTGCTCGTATTGTACCAGTACAGGCCTGATTGTGAAAAGTTTGCAGAACCCTTCAAAAAATCACTTAGAATTCCAAAATATTGGTCTTACATCCAGACTAGAATCCAAACAATAAGCAGCTCTGCTCTGAAAGAATACACACACAAATATGACTTGTCAACCAATAATTGCAATACATCTGTTTGGAGATAAAATGGGCCCAACTTGAAAGTGTCTTTCTATCACACACACATACATATATGTCCAAGACTGTACAACCAAACATGTGCAGCTCTTCCAGTTTTCACTAACAGTTGAGTAACTAGGATATAGATTGGCACTCATCAAATACAACCAGCATAAGTAGATCAAAATTCATATCAGTTTATTGTTAATGGCCACTGCCTATGATATGTCACACCTATGCTTCACCTTGATGTATTGATTTTCAAAAACAAGTAAACATACCCACCTGCCAAAGAAGCTCTCACAACCACGCAACCCATCACATGGTTTTGCAACTCATGTGTCCTTGCATTATGGGAGCTCCATGAAAGAGACATGTCTACATCCTTGTGTATATAGTCAATCCACTTCCTTAAACTTCTACCCACCAGAAATTAGCATTCAGTAATCCAATATCTAAAGTTTTCTCCTCCTTTATATTTTCCATAGATCTTCTCTTTAATAGAGTAATAAAAAAAATGATCAGTCCCAAGAAGCTTCTCAAATTGGCAAGAAAATGGCAGAAGACAGCTGCTCTCAGACGAAAAAGAATCACATTGCCATCAACCATAAGCAACAGAGATACAAGTTGCAGTACATCAACAAAAGTTGAAAGAGGCCATTTTGTTGTATACTCTGCAGATCAAACACGCTTTTTGCTTCTGTGGAATACCTCAGCAATGAAATTATCAGAGAGCAATTTGACATGGCGGAAGAAGAATTCAGATTACCCAGCAATGGACCTCTCATATTACCATGTGAGGCAGAGCTTATGGAATACGCAATTGCTTTGATCAAACAGCAAGTTACAAAAGACATAGAAAAAGCATCGTTGACTTCCATAACTGGGCATTCTTGTTTCTCGTCTTCCCATCCACGACATCAAGAAACAAGCCATCAATTACCCATTTGTAGCTTCTAAACAACAGTAACTAACATGTAAAAAAAAAAGTGAAAATTGATAGATTTACCAGGAAATCTCAGAAATTCAAATTCTTTTTTTCCATCTCTAATCGAAACCCATTATTGTTTCTCCTCTCAGATTACAGATAATAATTTTTTTTAAAAAAAATAATAATTTATTTAAAAAAAAAAAAACTCTTGAAAATAATTTTTTTTTTTTAACTGCAAGGAAGGGCAATAAACTCTTGAAATAATTTAAAAAATATATAAACCTTAAAATTAAAATCCTCCCACAACTCAGTAGCATAAATAAAATAAATAAAAATAAAAATTACTGATCATCCACCGGCAAAATCGTTAATGCTGTAAGGAAACCTAACTCTATTTGGTTTATGATACTTCTGATTTATATATAATGTGATAATTTCACAAATACTTATTCTAATCACTAATTCTTCAAAATCCTCCTTCTTCTATACTGTCAAAATCCTCTTCTTCTTCTATACTGTCAAAATCCTCTTTTCTTCTATACTGTCAATACAGTAACAATAATGGAAGAAAATAACAACCAGAAGACGAACGAGAGCGTTTTTGATCTCGACGATTATGATACTTTTTTCAATTCTTTACCAGTCGGCTACCGGTTTGTCCCTCGCGACGATGAACTAATCACCCATTACTTGATGAACAAGATCGCCAACAATCCAATGCCTCGTAATCGGATTCGCGTTGTTAATTTCTATAAACAATCTCCTCAACTCCTAACTGGTTCGTTACTTCATCTTAATTCCAAATAAACAGCTGACGTGTACATATTGCTTCTCTTGGAAAATTGATTGAATAACTATAAACATTTGAAATTAATTATGTCAGCTGACTTGGACAGAAACATTACGCGCGTTAACTTCTCTAATAAATTTATTATTATTATTATTATTATTATCAGTTGACGTTAAAAGAAATAACGGGTGTTTGGTCTTAAATTAATTATTATGCTAATTACTTGTTTTCTACAATTTTTTACGTATTTGTTCATATATTTATTTTTTTTATGGGCAGAAATATATAAATTGGATAAAAGAAGAGAAACAGAATGGTATTTTTTCACTCCAAGAAACAAAAAATACCCAAAAGGAGGCAGACCAAATCGAAGAGCAGGCAATGGATATTGGAAGCCAACTGGAATTGATAAGTTCATTCCAGATAAGGAAAACCCTTCAGGGGTTAGAAAATCATTAGACTATTATGAAGGAAAGCAGGGTTCTGGGAAGAGAACAGATTGGAAAATGCATGAATATGTAATAATTCATGGAAAACATAGTCCTGCAATTAGCAATCAAAAAGAAAAGGATCACATGCAGGTATTGAAGTTGTATATATTACTTACACTCTCTCTTTTTTTCTTTTCAAGTTTTGAAGTTATATTACATTATCAAGAAAGTTACTGTTTTGGTTTTTTTTTTTTTTTTTTTTTTCCTGCAGTTGGATGAATGGGTTCTTTGCAAGCTTTATAACAATAAAGCAGATAGCAAGAAAAATGAGATTAATGAAGAGGAGGAAACTTCCAATTCAAATGCAACGGTTCCAATAGCAAGTGCTTCAAATCCGGAACTTGCAAATGATTCTATGATTATCAAGCAATCCATGTGTTATCCACAGCAAGATCTATCAGTTTCTCCTCGTTTTCCACCTAGTTATCCATCTTCTGCTATCCCTCCTCTTCCATCAGCACTGGACTACTCACGCAGTGACTATGGTCACCACACTAGTTATCCATATTCTCTTCTCCTTCCTCAACCTCCAGCACTGAACTACTCATGCAGTGATTATGGCGACCACACTAGTTGTCCACATTCTCCTCTCGCTCCTTTTCCTCCAGTATTGGACTACTCAGGCAATGATTATCTTAACGGCTATGGTATCTCATTCCAATCCCATGAGCCGCAACCATGCAATGATTATCTTAACGGCTATGGTATCTCATTCCAATCCCATGAGCCGCATCCAAACTATCATAATGATTTTTATGAAAGTTACTCCTTACATATGGCTAATGGTGACCAACCTGGTTCTTCAAATCCAAATCCAAATATGCACTTTGTCAAGGAAGAATATAATGATCCATGACCAACTGCTTTTGGAAGAAGATGCTAGTATATTGCTTTCGTTTATTTACTAGTGACGAATTTTTTTTTTTTTTTTTATTATTATAAGGTGGAATGGAACATAGAATATATAGACATTTTTAATAAATCGGAGATACAAGTATACTTCGAATTTTTTAAAGAACATATGCTTTTTAATTTTTCCTGATTTGCATATTTTACGTTTTTTTATTTTTATTTTTCTATTTCTATTTTCTCTTATTATTTTATTGTTATTCTATTCTTATTAAATATATAATTTGACATTTTCATCAGGCTCCCCTGAATTAAGAAATGAAAGGTACAGAGCAGTCTGCCATTGAATTCTATTGATAATGGATTCTTGTGTATTAAAGTATATTATGTTGCATTTTAGCTGTCTGACCTACAGTGGTTCTTGAAAGTTATAATGATATGTCCTGTTCAATTTATTAGACACAACCAAGTATGAAAAAGATTTTTGAGGCTAACAGTAAATTGTATAAATGTACACTTGTATGGCTTGTTTACAGATCTACTAACTATAACACTTCAAAAACTGCAAATTGGCAATTGAAGGCTTGTTACAGGATCTTGGAGAGAGAAAGACAGTGAAGAACAACTGCTGGATATGGACATCAAGAAAGCAGTCTCCACATCTCTAGTAACCTGCTTTTTGATTAAAGCAATTGCATATTCCATAAGCTCTGCGTCACATGGTAGCGTGAGAGGCCCGTTGCTTGACAATCCAAACTCTTCCTCTGCCATGTTGAATAGCTCTCTGATAATTTCATTATTAAGATATTCTAAAGGAAGAAGAAAACGTTTTTGATCTGTAGAGTACACTGCAAAATGGCCTTTTTCTGCCATCAGTGATGTACTACAACTGTTTGAATCAATACTTGTAGTGGTTTGAGACAATGTAATTCTTTTTCGCTTGATAGCAGCCAGCTTTTGCCATTTTCTTGCCAATTTCAGTAGCTTCTTGGCACTGATCATCTTGTTAAACTATGCAAGGGAAAAATTTCAAACGAAGAAATACAGGAAGACTGCTGTAGATTATAGAATATTGAAAGAAAATCTTGTGATGGGTAGATGGGAAAGAGAGTAAGTTGAATATATATTCACAAGGCCAGACAACCCATTTCATGTAGTTCCCACAGTGTGGGGAAGCATGAGAAGCAAAACCATGTGATAGGTAGTTGTGAAAGACTATTCGCAAGGCTGGCATGTTTGCGTATATTTGTCGAGATGGAGCATAGGTGTGTCGTAATCTATATCTTTCTGCCATGTGGGTGATCAGAAATTATTATCATTCCTGTCCTTGAACAGAGAATGAGCTGCAACTGGTTTCTATGGACAGAAGCAAAGCTTCCTCAGTGTCTTTAATTTCACATCTCCTTATAATTTATTTGTTGTTATTTTTAGCCATGAATCCTTGTCTTGTATCTATTCAGATATATATGTATTTGCCTCCAATCCAAACACAACATGTTGATATTCAAATGCAACTGAACATACCCACTTGTGTGGTTCATGTCGTTTGTTATGATTTCGTTTAGGTTGCATAGATTTGACACACCTATGACTCATTCACCTTGATGGGTTGATTTTCAAGAAAGAGCCAACATGCCCACCTGCTAAATAGGCTCCTCATCTTCAATAATCACATGGCATTGTTGGATCTCATCTAAAGGTGGTTTGGCTATATATATATATATATATATATATATATATATATATATATATATATATACACACAAGTAATTTCCTTTCTCCTCTAACCATCACAACATTAGCATTCATAACTTAGTTCTAAAGTTTTCTTCCCTCACATTTTCTCTCAGAATCCTTTCCTTAGGTCATATAAAATAAAAAGGATGATCAGTTCCAAGAAACTCCTCAAATTCGCAAAAAAATGGCAGAAATTAGCTGCTATAAGGCGAAAAAGAATCACATCACCACCGAATGTAGAAACAAGTTGTAACACATCAAGAATGGCTGAGAAAGGCCATTTGGCTGTGTACTCTGCTGATAGGAAGCGATTTTTGCTTCCATTGGAGTATCTTAACAATGAAATTATAATAGAGCTATTCAATATGGCAGAAGAAGAGTTTGGACAACCAAGTAAAGGGGCTCTTACATTGCCATGCGATGCTGAGCAAATGGAGTATGTAATTTCTTTGATCAAACAGCAAGTTGCTAGAGATGTAGAGAGAGCATTGTTGACTTCCATAGCTAGTAGTTTCTGTTCAGTTCCTTTCCATCTCCCACATCAAGTAACAAGACAGCAATTACCAATTTGCAGCTTCTAACTAAAGAGACATTATTAGATTTGTAAACAATACATGATAAACTTATATTGATACATGTTATTTGAAGTCTCAAAGTTCTGTTTCAGATTTCAATTCCTCATCTTCGTGACATTGGAAACAACCCCAGAAATTTGCATGCTTCTAATGTAATTTAGTCCATAGTTGCAATCTCTTGATCTGACTTCCAAAAGCCCATCGTAACAATCTTAACAGAAAACAGAATTTCAACTGGTGAGTAATATACTGCAGGCAATATGTACAAGCAGCTCTAAACTATTGAATAGCAACCCAGCATAAAAAGAAAGCAAAGCATCTAACAAAGACTAAGCTAATAGAAGCGTCAACCAAAGAGTGTTGCTTTAGTAATTTTGGTTTATCATCGCCTTGAACACAACAAAAAATTATATAAAGGTAGGATAACCTTCAAAATATGAAAAATTATTTAGCATATTCAATACAGTAGAAAATAGCATATATATTGAAAAATATTTGTATGGTTACAGCAAAACTTTGAAATTTCAAATGTAAAATGGGTGGTGACTAGTGAAATAGCTGAATTTGACTATTAAGTAGGTAAAATTGTCTCTTTCTTGATTTATCTCACGCTTGGGTTCAAACTCGCAACCTCACAGTTCAAGACTACTCTAATAACACACATATGTTTATAGAATTGCACATCAATAATGTGAGTCAGTCACACATATTTGGCCCAGCCAGATACTTCTTTCTGCTACTAAATGCCTATAAACTACACTAAAGTATCAAACTTACATAACCTCAACAGCTTTCAATAAATACTAGATTTAAGTTCATGTCTCATGACTAGTTTATTTTAACTTTGGGTGGATCTTATGGCCATGAATATGTTGTCTTACGTATATTCATAAATGTTTTTCCTTCAAACACAACTGAACAGTCCCACCTGCCTTGCAAACGCCCTATCACATGGCATTGCCTCCAATATATCCTTGCAAATTATTGCTCCTAATTCCTAATTCCGAAGTCATAAGTCCTGATTGGCATCCAAACAATAAGAGTTTTACTTTTGTTTAAAGAAAAGTGTGTAATAGAATCCATACTGAATACAATTTCCATGTTCTTTTGGTAATTCTAGGACATAATAGGTTTAACTTTTTCTTTCTATCGAACATAGATATCTCTTGACAAAAACCTAACTTGCTCAGCTCTGCCAACACCAACCAATAGTTAAGCGAGAATAATAGAATCACTGAATCCAGTAATTAAGACGTAAATTCCAATTATTGGTAGCCTGCCAATTACTCTTCCACTTGTGTGGTTCATGTGGCTCATGTATTTGTTATGATTTCATTTGGTCATGACTTCTGTAGGTTTGGCACATACATGTTTCACCATTGATGGGTTGATTTTCAAGCAAGAGCCAACAATCCTAACTCCAAGTAGGCCCTTATGTCAATCAATCACATGGCACTGTTGGTGCTTATTTTGGCTTCTGGATGTATATATACAAGTCATTTTCTTTGCTCTCAACTCATCTCAGCTTAGCATTCATAACTCAGCTCTAAAGCTTTCTTCCCTCGGAATCCTTTCCTTCAGTTCATAGAAAAAAAAAAGGATGATCAGTTCCAAGAGACTCCTCAAATTGGCACAAAAATGGCAGAAATTAGCTGCTACAAGGAGAAAAAGAATCATATTACTGCTGAACGAAGAAATAAACAGTTGTAGCACATCAGGAATGGCTGAGAAAGGCCATTTTGTTGCATACTCTGCTGATGGGAAGCGGTTTTTGCTACCTTTGGAGTATCTTAATATTGAAATTATCAGAGAACTATTCAATATGGCAGAAGAAGAGTTTGGATTACCAAGTAAAGGGGCTCCTACATTGCCATGCGATGCTGAGCAAATGGAGTATGTAATTGCTTTGATCAAACAACAAGTTGCTGGAGATATAGAAAAAGCATTACTGATGTCCATAGCTAGTTGCTGTTCATCGACTTTCTATCTCCAACATTCAGAAAAAAGCCATCATTTTCCTGTTTGCAGCTTCTGAAGAGTTGCAATTAGATTTGTAAAGGATACAAGCTAGTGTAAAACTGTACGTTGATACAACTTATCATAATTACCAACTCTTTTTCGTGATTAATTGCATCCTCAAGAAATAATTGATATAGAATATCTGTATAGCCCAAAAAAAATGCTAATTATACAAAAACCTTTGCGATCCATTACAAAAAGCAGTCGACGCATTTTCTACTAATGCATGATAGTTACAGATATTTAGACATTAACCTATACACACAACAAATATCATGTGCCTGGCTAACTTGGATTTCCAACTATAAAAAAGAATTGATTACATGGTTTTCTACATGAGCTATACAACTTTACAAAAGAAAATAGCTCCAGCGTCCAGAACAATTAACAGAATCAATCAATTAAACAACAATGCATAGCATACAAACATGAAATTCAGACAGTTGGAGTTATGAAGTCACTTCACTGCTCTCTGAACTACTGCGCTCACACGAGTGGCATCAAACTCTTTCTGCAAGAAGCAATTGTTCAAGTTCCTCCCTCCGCCGCTCCAATTGCTGTGATTTTTATCCATGTCAGTTGATACAAAAGTCCAATTATGATAGACATTTATTAAACAGATAGACATGAACAAATTAAAAAAAAAAAAAAAAAAAAAATTGCAAATGTTCCCAGAAGCTGATGTGCTATATTGCAAGAAAATTATCATCAAATTTATAAAATTTTCATAATCTAATATTTCCACCTATTATTCGTAACAGCAGATTTTAACTCCAAATGATGCTACATTAATCAGCAAGAGCAAAATAGAATCATATAGACCTCTATTACTGATCAAGAACAATGATCACACTTCTCCATGAGAACCTTTTTCATGTTCACCTCCATGCTTTATAATCACTGCTTATGATATCTATGAGTTTCCAGACAATAGAATTTTGATATAAAATTTTGCTAGTCAATCAGAATCAATGAAGTATGTAATCCTCATTTGAGGGGTTGTGTGCAACAAAAATTATCTCAATCTAACGTTTGGAACCCAAAAAATCAGTGTCCTTCCAACACTTTGAAGAAACCAATTAAAATCATATGACTTTATCATCATCGTCATATTGGCCTACCTTCTGACGTCATAAGTCAGTAGGTGAAATTATTTCTCTGTTTGCAGAGGTTGCACACAGCAAATGAGACACTTTCAGATATCTAGAAACTCATTTTCCCTTGTATCTCTAAAAATAATTCCAAATCATGCCTAGACCTCTGAAACATGACGTAATAACAAAGCACACAATTGCATAAACTGGAGTAAATACATATGCAAGCTTGGTTGCGAATCACAAATAACACAAGGACCTTAAATGAACTCTCACAAATTTGCAACCTGTCATTTCTTTCTATTGTAATAGTTAGCATACCTCAAGATCCTTGACTGCCTGCTCCCTTGTAATTTCTTTCTGCTGGCGAGAACGTTTCAGAAATCCAATGCATAGGATTCCCTGGAAATTTAAATTATATTTGATATGAAATGTCATCAGTTTGGTTTATAGATTCCTCAACGAAAAAGTGCATCCAAATCTTATTTTTCCCTTTGTTTTATTCAGTCAACAAACATGTCTTGAATATTAGAAGTCAACTAAAACAAATCTTCATTCAAAAAATATTAATTCGAAAACAATAAAATCAAAAAGTTTTCCAGAAAAAACTGCAACCTGCAAACTTGTTGCTTAATGCATTAAAAAGCTTTCAAGAAACAAAAGGAAATTCATAAACTATTCATTTGAGTTGGCAATTTCTTCAAACTAGATTAGAGTTAAGTTAAATGCAAGGGAAATTAGCTATTTTTTGTCATCTTACCGAAACTACATAGACAACACCACAAGCAAGGAGCATATAGCTTGCTATATTTTGCAAAAGGATCAGGTCCTTCTGGCTTGATGAATAGTCAGGGAAAGCTCTTGTCATGACTGCAACACTGAACAGAATAGCCATTCCTTTAGAATTCAGATAAGATATTTCATGGATCTCTCAGTACATCCTCATTGTCTATAGCGAATGCAATTTTTTGTAAATAAAGGCGAAAATAAAATGAAGTTCTTACTAAAATATAAGACATACAAGATCTGCAGCATGCCCCTACCAGCCCAATATTCCAACACCTGCAAAAACATTAGGGTTAATTCATATATATAACCTAGTGAATATTAGTGGTTTTAGCTTGTATCTGTATTCAATAAGCATGGGCTGTTCCAGAAAAAGAAAAAGATTAAGGAACAAAACGTAATGCTTCACCCATCACAATATGAAACTTGAAAAACAGAGTTTTCAATAACATGTTTGAAATGGATAATCTACAATGTCCTTGTGAGGTGGTGAGAGCAACCTATTTCGTGGCCTTGTGATGTAAAATTTAAAAAGCTATCCAAGCATATTGAGAATGTTATATAGGTCTCATTTCCTTAGCTGAAAAATCATTTTCGAGCTAAAACTTTTGACCATTTTTATTCTCAAAAAACTTTTTTTGACCATTTTGCAGCCAAATGAAAGTTCTAAACTCCTGCCTTCAACTTCTTTACCAATTTTAGCAAAGCACTCCCCCACTTCTAATTCCAACAAGTCCTTCACCAAATACTCTCTAAATAGAGTGAACCTACTACGAACCATCAGAATCCCAAATAGCTCCACTTATGCAAATCTTTTCAAATTTTTAGCCCCGATTCAATCCCTCAATATCACGAGTCGAGTGAGGAAGAGTGAAAGTCAAATCACATTCTCATCTATATACATGCGCAAAGAAGAAAACGATGACAGCTAAACTTAGAATTTAACTAACAAACAAAACAAACTAAATTTAATGAGCTAATTGGCTGCAGTTCTTTAGGACTTCTTGCTTAGCTTGGTATATAAGAATTACCTTAACTATCTTAAAAGGAAAAAAAAATCCCAGCAGCCTGATTCTCTAACCTTCTCTCACCATATATTTTCCGAGTCTGATGGAACACAAAATCTCAACTAGAAACAATAATATGAGCTTTGGTTACATACCAAGTTCGAGGCACATTCATACATGGAGAAAGATAGAAATAATCTTGCAAATCAGAAACACACACAAAGCAACACAAAGGTCGAACCTTCCAGAATTTAGTGACAAATCCCCACTCGGTCTCAGCAACAACCACAATAAACGCAATCACCACCGCATAACACCGGAATATTCCATTGAAAACCTAAAAGAAACAATCCATTACCAATCAGTGCCTAATAACCTATACATACAAGCAGTTGTAGAGTATTAAATTACATAATTATATATAAAAAGAGTACATAGTACGTACATCGGATCCATCTTTGAAAGATCGAACAGCGGAGAGAACGTTAACCGCAACGCAGAGAATGGCAGTGAGAGCCGTCAAGAAGCTAAAGCATCTACACACGACCAAGAACGGGTCAGGTCCTGTTCTTATTCTGGAACTTGAAGATAATCGAGGGACGCTTTGTCCCTCTCCTCCTTCTGCTCCATTTCTCGCCATTTCCTTTTTCTTTTACGAGAAGGAAATGAAGATGATTGAGAAAATTAAGGATGGATTTGAAGAATTAATTCGACAAATTAATGGTGATTTAATAGTTTGTTCGTTTCCAGTTTAAGAATGGACAGTTTGTTTCTTTTGTGTTTTGGAAAGCGGGATTCTTTTCTTTCACCAGATGTTCAAGACAGGGAAGAAAGGCAGGTATAGAATCAACACGTGGCGCTATTTTGTTAATAACTGCATATTAGTATGTCGAGTTGGTTTCTTTTTTCACGTGTAAAAATTACAAATAATACTATAACCATTTATTTTCTCTTTTAAAATATGATCAGAATTAGAATAATCAGTTTAATTTGGTTAATTATTATAAAATTTAAATTATTATTAATCAGTTAAAAATAAATAATTATGAAAAACATAAATTTATTTTAGAATTTCAGTTATAAGTAATTTCTACCATAATCACAATATTTTAAAATATTATTGTCACTCATAATTAATGCTTCTTTATCTTTTTCTTATCATCTTTTTAATATTTTAAGTTTATAATGAATGTACAAATTACTGTCATAGATCACAAGAATGTTATTTTCAAAGTGAAAAATACATTTATTGTGAAAAATTTTTACATCAAATTATATAACATACTTGATTTTCGTTACCAAAATTTAAAATATTTACATATTATCACATTTTAATCATATATATTTCATCTGGACATTTGCCTTCATCAATTAAATTTTAGTTAATACTAACTAAAATACTCCTCAAAAATATATTACCTATTTTATCTTTTAATTTAGTGCATGCTAAATGTGCTCATATAAAAAATATGATTTCCTCCTATATTAATGGAAAGCGAGATAGATTAGATGATTATTTGACTCTCATTATGTTTTAATATTTTAAGATATTGGAGAAAATTAATTTTTTCAATTAATTATTTGAATCGTAAATTAAAAATATAAATACAGTTAAAAGTGTCATCAACTTCAAAATTTTACCTTACTCTTAAAATTAACTTAAAAAGGGAAAAAAAAAAAAAAAAAAACGGAAGATTAAAACGAGAATTGGAATCATGGAATATTTTCTCAAGGGATAAGTTTTCATGGATCTGGATTGAATTGTTCAGATATAATCCAGATGTGTTCCTTGATCGTTTCTTCAAGCAGTGATGACTCCTCAAAATCAAAGTTGAAAAGAGTCGGGCAAACGGGCTCCTTTTCGACATTGTGATAATGTGCCAGGTAAGCGTGGCTTAGAGCATCATCAACTGCAAAGAAGGAAACAAAATGGGAGAAGCTTTGCCAATAAGAAGTACACCGATTTAAGAAATTAATAAAGACTGAGATAATTAATTTTATCACTCTGCTACAAACCAGTCATTAGAATCAACAATCAGTCATCCATAAGTAATAATTCAAATGGTAAGACACAAATAAGGTCAGCAAACAACCTCTATAAGGTCAGAGGGGAGAGGCAATTGCTAACTCCGAAACAAGATTAGTCTCTTTAACCACTGAGTATGAGGATGCTCGTGGGAAATTTCTTTTTTTTTTTTTTTTTTAGATCTAAAATCATGTTATATTAATACCTGTAATGCGCCTATTTGGATCAAAGACTAGCATCCTCTCTAGCAGATCAACAGCATCTTTAGACATATTACGAACATTTGGAAACATATCATGAAATCTAGCAGCAAAATCTTGCCTTGGAGCATTATCATCTGGCGAACCAATGAGCTAGAGAAAGAGAAAACAAGATGGATTAGATATTTGACTTAAAGTAATTGACACTATCAATAAAGACAATGCAATTCCATATATCAGTACACCAGTTAAATATTTCATTTCCTAACGTTCTAAGCAGTTGTGGCATGCATGTTTAATACTAACGAAATAGACAGTTAAAAATTATATATTTCATCTGGACATTTGCCTTCATCAATTAAATTTTAGTTAATACTAACTAAAATACTCCTCAAAAATATATTACCTATTTTATCTTTTAATTTAGTGCATGCTAAATGTGCTCATATAAAAAATATGATTTCCTCCTATATTAATGGAAAGCGAGATAGATTAGATGATTGCTTGACTCTCATTATATTTTAATATTTTAAGATATTGGAGAAAATTAATTTTTTCAATTAATTATTTGAATCGTAAATTAAAAATATAAATACAGTTAAAAGTGTCATCACAATTTCCTTTTACCTTTTTAATTTTCATCATATCTAAATCACGAAATTAGCTTTTCATTATTATTTCCCTTAAAGTTAGTTAATTTCGTTTGAAATGTTGCAGTTTGAAAAGAATATGAAATATTGCAATGTGTCACGAAAACAGAACATCCAAGAATCAAAACAACAAATTCAAAATAAAAATAGAAGTGTAATTTCGGATTATTTGAGTGAAAAGTAGAGATATTTTGTTTACTTTATGTCAAATTTTAATTTTATTTTTGTCTTTATCTTTAATTAGAAATAATAATTTCTTAGTCTCATATATGTTTTATTTATTAATATATTAATATTGTTTTCTTATGATAATATTACATCTCATTTTGCTAAATTTGGATATTAATAAAAAGATTTGAAATAGGATTATAATTTTACTGTTCACGGTGGCTTCGTATCTAAGGACTTCAATACTTATTACCTGTTTTACTTATTTAAAGTTTGAAATTTTAATTTTTGATATAATTGAGTTTGAAGTGATAGCTTTTAAAATATATAAAATTATTTTTTCAATAAAGCTGCCCTAATATATATATATATACACACACACGAAAGCTGAGAAAGTTTAAAATTTTCCTTTGTTGAGCATTTTATTTTTCTTTTTTAGAAATTTTAAGTTTTTTTTTTTATTTTTTATTTTGATCAAACAACTTAAATATTTTAATTAATATTTTATGATAAATTATCCATATTTTCTTTTATTTTTGTTAAGAGTATTCTTTTTCCTAATCGCTAACTATTGTTTTTTTAATTGATTTTTCTATCTCCAGTAGAAGATGTTAGAAGTGAGAGGTCTTTAGTTTGAGTCCTCTTTACTATAAAGGTTATCGCCAATTTGGTAAAGGGTACGACTGTGTAACCCATAATGTTATCTTGGCCAATTGAGCTGACCATGTATAAAAAAATCTATTGTTTTCTGCATTTTGTCATTACATATATACATGTTTGTTTTTTTCATAGTTCTGCATTTGGGTTTTAATTTGATGCTTTTCTGTTAATTTGATCATGCAATATCCTCCGGAGAACACTCAACTCATCTTATTTTATTCTTTTTATTTTTTTGTTAACGTGAGCGGCGGATCCACAATTCCATCAGAGGTCGAGTGGTTGGATATAGAAATTAGTTAAATATTGAATTCAAAAGCCATTCAGATCACTGTTCAATCTCAATGCGGTAAATCAATCAATTAATTTAGTTAGTTCTTTCAATTGTCTAATTTAATGTAATTAGTTGTATATTTTTCTTTTTAATTTCAGATATAAAATTCACCTAATTCAAACACTTAATTTTGGCTGCAACGACTATTCTATTCTTGCTGCTATTAATTTTGAGTATGCATGGTGACGATTATGATAGACTGAAAGAAGGGAAACTAACGAGCTACGTTAATGAAACATGAGCTATAAGGAGGTCAAAACGATTAAACGGTGTTACACCATTTATATAAAAATATTGAATATAAAAAAAATTCAAGAGTTCTTCACTTATTGTATGACTTTTTTAAAGTTTCAAATAATCAATTATATTTTTTTGGAGATTTTAAGTATGTTTAATTATAAAATATTTAATAATAATAATTATAATCATAGAATCAAAATATAAACATGTGCGAAGCCGCGATACTAAATGAGTTTGAAATGAGTATAAATATTACATATGTAAATTTAAATGGAATTGGATAATTTTGGGTTAATTGTTATTTTTAGAGTTAAGGTTGTACATAGGGCAAGCATTCGGCCAATTTGATCAATTTGAATAAAATTTTTAACTGAATTTTTTTTAACTTAATCGAATTAATTTTTTCACTGAACTTGACGAACTGTTTTGTTAATTTTGATTATTAATCGAATCAAAGTTAAAGAAAATAAAAACTAAATTAACCTAAGCTTATGATTAACCGACTTTAACTAAAATAAAAATTAACTGAAGTTATTAATTACTACTCAATCGAAATAATAACTGAAATATTTTAATTTTTAATTTTATTTTCTGCTTAATTAGAACAACATAGTTTAAGAGTCGATCAATTTGATTAATTTAGTTAAAAGTTGTCGAAATTTAATTTTTTCATTAAAATTTTTACTAAATATTTATTTACCGATCCGAATTAATTGAATTGACCGAGCCGAATGCTCACCTATAATTGTTCAAGTGGTATTTTTTTTTTTTTTTTTTTGAGGGCACAAATGATAGATTTATTGATACTTCAAATTGTTATAATTTGATTTAAGCAAAGAATTAAATTTGTCCTATAATTATAATATTTGAAATAAAACTTATAAATTATATTGAAAAAAACCGTGTAATGGTTTTTTTTTTTTTTTTTTTTTTTACAAATAAAGGGTATGACTATAATTTTCCTTTTTTATTTTTTTACACGCCTGCCTTTAAAATCTCCAATGGCCACCGATGATTATAAAACATACCCGTGCCTGGAACGAATCGCCCCATGTATCACTATTTTAAATTGGCACGAAAGCCCGTAGTTATCGGTGAGACTTTCCCTTGTTAAGAAACGAAACAGAGTGACGCTAAATACTTGTTTTTGCTGCGAATTCTTCTTCACCGACTCCTTTCCATTAGGTGTTTCTACTCTCCAATTCGAAATTCTAAAAGAAAACAGAAATGGCTCGCAACGAAGAAAAGGCTCAATCGATGCTCAATCGATTTATAGCATTAAAAGAACAGGAAAAGAAGAAACCCAAAGAGCGCCGCCCCTACCTAGCCTCCGAATGCCGGGACCTTGCCGAGGCAGACAAATGGCGCCAGCAGATAATGCGAGAGATTGGGCGCAAAGTCGCCGAAATCCAGAACGAAGGCCTTGGCGAGCACCGTCTCCGTGACTTAAACGACGAGATCAACAAGCTCATTCGAGAAAAATCACACTGGGAACGTCGCATCGTTGAACTCGGCGGACCGAACTATGCGAAACATGCCCCGAAGATGACAGATTTAGAAGGCAATATAATTGACGTCCCTAACCCTAGCGGCCGTGGTCCTGGGTACCGTTACTTTGGTGCAGCCAAGAAGCTACCGGGTGTTCGAGAATTGTTCGAGAAGCCACCAGAATTGAGAAAAAGGAGGACTAGATATGATATTTATAAAAGAATTGATGCGAGTTATTATGGCTACAGAGATGATGAGGATGGGGTTTTGGAGAAAGTGGAGGCGCCTGCGGAGGCGACAATGAGGGCGGTGGCTGTGGAGGAGTGGAGGAGGATGGATGAAATAAGGAGGGAAGCAAGTAAAGGAGCAAAAGAAGTGGTGAGCGTTGGAGCTGTTGCAACTGAGGTGTTGTTTGAGGAGGAGGAAGATGTGGTGGAGGAGGACAGGAAGAGGGAAAGGGAGAAGGAGGAAAGGGAGAGAAAGGAAAAGGAGAGGGAGTTTGTGGCCCATGTGCCATTGCCAGATGAGAAAGAGATTGAGAGGATGGTTGTGGAGAAGAAGAAGATGGAGTTATTGAGTAAGTATGCTAGCGATTCATTGCAGGAGGAGCAGAGTCAGGCCAAGGCCATGCTTAACATTCAGAGTTAGAGATAATTGGTATGTGTAAATTCCGTTGGCTTGTTTTCTGATTTGGCTCAATATGTATATGCTTGTGCATGTGTATATTCTTTTCACTGTGTCGTATCGCTATTAAAGGTGTTGTGCTTTGATATTCTAGTAAATTTCTTTTTTTTTTTTTTCCTCATATGCTATGTTGGGTGTTTAATAGTTCTTAGTAATCTCTTATTTTGTCAGTTAGGTTTTAGTAACTACTAAGCAAATACTAAATCAGAATGTTATGACTTAATGCCTTGTTGCTGAGAGAATGAAATTGCTTATTGCCTGTTATTTTGGTTTTAATTTTTTTTTGTATTATGATGCAAATCAGGTGCAAGATATGCTGTCAATAATGTGCTCTTCAGTGATTGAGAATGAATGGACAAACTCTCTATATATTTTCAGATGTGCCCCTATTAGACTTTTAGCTTTATCCTTTTGTGGAACTTAAAGTAGTTTGTGGGTCAACGTGCGAGATTGTGCTCCTGATGGAAAATGAACATTATACTGCTTTTAGTTTACTGAAACAAAATCTTGCAATAGTAGAAATGGATTTTGAACCCAAAATGGTCTAGAAGCCAATGGGTATTTCCAAAAATTGGAGGGCAGATCAAATGTAGTGGCTACTGCAATGGTTCAGAAGCTATTCCTGCAGTCTAAGCGCAGGCCCTTGTGGCGGATAATATTTTCATCTTACATTATAAGTAGAGTTTCAACATTTTGAGAACCTGATATGTGATTATATGCGGCAAAGTATGTAGCTCTATGTTAGAACCATTATACTGGCCTGCCAAGCTAAAAAGGTGGTTCTGGTTTTTGCTCTTGTACCTAAGAATGTATGTTTATGAGGATTGGATTATTAGTTATGCTTTGCTGTTAGGTCATAACTCGTTAACAATGTACTTGTGAGATAAATATGATCAAGGTTGCTCGACCTTTGAGACCTATAACTAGATCCAAATTAAATCATCAGGTTCAAAAGACTAAAAATTTAACAAAAGAAAATAAAATATGTGAAAGAAAAAGACAAATTGATTGAAAATAGCTTGAGAAAATCAAGGACAACAAATCTCTCAGCCAGTGAAAAATCATCAGCAACAAAGTAGTATTGTTATCTTGTAATAACAATCTACTCGTTAGTTATTGTTTACTTCTTAAGCAGGCAAAACAATTATATTGAAATGGAAGTCGAACTTATTTGCATACCTCTTTGTTTATTTATTTTTCTGATTGTGACTTCGTGCGGATGGGGTAGGAAACAGTTTTAAATGATTTCACTGAAAAAAGGTGTTCAGACATTAGAAATTATTTAAATTGTGGTTGGGTTTTATCTAGAACGCATGAAGTATAGAGCATGAAATAGGTGGTTGCTAGGCGTTTCATGCTTAAGCATTTACTACATTCTGCATCTATTCATGGCATCAAGCCAACCTGTATTTGCCATATTCTTCTTTCGATATCTTCAATGTCCTTCCTCTCATAATATGTGTTTGGTTTTTAGCAATAAGCTAATAGCTGTTTGAATCCCCAATAGCTAGGTCAATTTGTTTGGTAAATACAAAATAACATAGGAGTTGGCTATTTGAACACCAGACAACTAATAATTTGAAAAGCACCTTTGGAACTCTATTCTCTTGGTTTGTAGTTTATTTGATTTTGTTTCATAGTTGGACTTAAATACTATGGTAAACTTTAATAACAATACTTTCCCTTTTCCAAATTAATGTTTTATATGATTAGATTATTTGTAGTTCATAAAATTGTAATGATTGTTAAAATGTTTTAGGTGATTTGTAAAATGCTTATGTTGTTAATATTTTTCTTAAAAAAAATTATTTTGTGCATAATATGTAGACAAAGTTAATGGTAATTTTCTTGACGGATGTTTTGTGTTATTATTTGGTTTATATCATAGATTAAAAGGAAAAGTAATAGAATATACAGCAAAATAGTAGAGCAGAGATACGCACTAACCCATCACATACAGAAAGTAGGTTCTGGAAAACAATTGGGGCAGCACCCTATTATTGATTGCTTTAGGGTATACATGTATAATTACAGGATATGCTGAACAAAACATTAATGAAATACATGTCTTAACCATGCTTGGGTTTATCCCATAACTAAGCATGCTTGGTTTACTTGAACACTCGAGCTAAATCCATACTGTCAAGTTGGTATGCTAAGTTCTAAATGTTGTTTCTGTTCTCTATGTGATATTTTTAACAGATGACATCATTAAGTATTTGTTGATTTATCTTACTGCTGTATTTGTTGAACTATTATTTACCCTTCATCATTGGATAACTTGTTGTAAGTGTTGGTAAATAATTTATGATTAATTTTTGGTTTCAGATGTGGAGAAGATAGGTCGTATTAATGTACGTTGATAGTGCCACCTAATTCAGGTTTAACTTGCTAGCTTTCGTGGCTGGCTTTTGGTTGCCGAGAAAGTTGAACTATAAGGATAGTAGAAGTTGAAATTCAAGAAAGTGGTTGTGGGAGTTGAAATTTAAGAATCATTACACAACGATCAGAAATTTCACTGCAAGAAATTTGACTTTTTGATCTCCTTTATTAGTGAACTTATTTGTAAAAATCTGTTCTCTTCCTGGGATTATTTGTTGATGGATAACCATAGTAACTGTATAATGGGTCTGTCTGAAACTTTTTTTAACAATCAAGAAATCTGGAATTAGTTGTAGGGAGTAATCTGGATGTTCCCTTTATCAAACAGGTTGCCCGAGATTTATCCTTGCAACTTAGAACAAATCGAGGAAAGAAAATCAGTAATGAATGTTAGAGGTGAATTTTTCACCATTTGTTTGGATTCAGGCAAATGAATGAAAAATTACTAAATGATGTTGACTTCATATTTTATTATTGGCTCAATGCATAAATATGTTTATGTGCTTTAGGAGTATTTTGAATTTTTATTTCGATTCATTAAACGTTTCAATTTAAAGAACTTTCATTGTATCTGATTCAATTCAGGTGTTATAGACAATCACTCGTTTTCATTCCTAATAGTATTTAAAATTTCCTGTTTATTAAAAAAATCTCGTTATCGGACGGTCATCAAGCAATGATGAAATTTCTATTTTTTTTTTCAATAGAATTGCAAAATTTTATCTTACTTCACAGACTTATAGTAAAGTGGGTTTAGTTTGCAAAAATTTTGTAATATATTGGCTAATTACAAGAACAATATTGAATTATTTGCTTTTGAAATAAAGCTGATTTTGCCCCTTAAATTTGAAAGTAATATACAATTTACTCAAAAATCAAATTTTTGTAGATTTATCCCATAATTTGCATATGAACTCGAACTAAATTTTATTACTATCTTCAACATGATATTTACTTGAATTTTTACTTGAAATATTTTATTATATAAATATTTTTAAATTATATAATGAGTTTTGATCAGCAAGTATCCACAATTTTAACTCACATCCGGCTCAGACACTAAGTCGGATAGTTAGTGTAAACCATACCTGTCCGATGTCCATTTATTAATACTAAAACCGGAATTTTACGTGTCGCCAACTAAAATCACCGCTGCTTCCGTCCCTACGCAGATCATTCGGTATTCTTTCCTTAAATTCCAAAACAAATGCTTACATCACATGGATATGGATTCTCCACACAACTAAACTCTTTCTAATGTCCAAATTTCAGAATATAACCCACTAGTTTATTTTTCCACCCTCTCTCCTACTAATACACGCATATTCTTTTCCATTCCCAGCCGCGATTATCATAGTAAACTCATAGTCTCTTCTTCTTATCAGAGAACAAACCATCAAAATGGAGACAAGTGAAAAGATTGGAGGAGGAAATGACATTTTCGAAGATAATCATATCTCTAATGACGGTTCTATTTGTGGTTATGACTCCCTTCATCACCTCCTCTGTGCCAATCTCAAGCCTCATCTTTTCAAGGTAATCTCTCCGTGTCACTTTATATGTATTCTTGAACTGTAAATATCGATGGGTTTTTAGTCAAGGCACTTTTTGTGTATACTTGAACTGTTAATTTTGATGGGTTTTAGTCAAGGTTGCTGATTAATCTTCTGATCCAATTGTTTTTTGGGATTGATTTGAAAAGCAAAGTCTTCAGCATCTGCTACTTATTATTTTCTTAAATCTAGTTAAACCAGTGATGATTATGATTATTCAATTGAAATTTTGAAATTATGTGATTATTTGACAATAATTATTGTTTTATAGGAAGTCAGCCGGTTACTTCTCGGAATGAATTGTGGAAAAGCAATTGAAACTTTAGTTCTTCCAGACTCTGCAAAAGTTATCTCTTCAAAACATGATTTTGACCTCCAGGTGGTGGCTGGTCCCATTCATTTGCTATACTAGTTTAGTACTAGAATATGTTTGAAGAACAAATTTCATGTATATTTCTGTTTTATCACTGGAACATATGATTTGGTTGTTGTCTTAATGCTGTTGAACGTTGATTTTATGGCTGATCTATACCATAAATTTGAGGTCTTTTGTGGAAGTCCTCGTATGATCTGTTCTGGAAACTGGCATAAGAACAAATGAAAAGAAGAATGGTCAAATTTAACTGTGAACAAATTCTGGTTTGATATGCTTCCGTAGAAAGCAATTGGATGATGAGATGTTCACTGCAGGGATGGCTAAACACTTAGGTAGGGATTGACGTCTGGAATTTTAGAAAACTAAAATGTCTTTGGATGGGATGAAAATACTTTGTATGTGCTTGTATTTTGAGAGAGGTTAAATCACGCACTGACTTTATCAGTTCAAAACTGGACCTTCCGCTAATATTCTTTTTCTAGATCAAATTATTGCTTCAAACTACATGTCTTTTTGCACATTAGAGACATTTTACATAGATTGTTTCATATCTTTGGATATTTAACTCTGTGGTTAGAGATAGATGTGGTTCTAAGATAACATGGAGGGAAGTAGTGAATAAGGAACTATAAACTAAGGATCTTCATGAAACTGTAGCCTAAACCAGGTGGAATAGAGAAAATGGATTCATATAGTCAATCTGAACTAGCATGGTATTAAGGTGTCATTAAGTTGAGTTTGTGTTCACAAAGTCAAGCACATTGAAAGTTGAAATTTTTAGTACGAAAGCCTTGTAGCATGATGCCATGCCTTCCATTTTGGCTGTCCAAATAGTATGTAGCAATAACTTTGGCACATATCATTGCTTAGCTATATGTAACAAGCATCTTTTCATTTTCTGTAATATGATCTTTAAATCACCAATTATATGCCGTTGATTATTCTAAAGTATTTTTCTTTAAAATCTTGCAGGCCTTTCGCTTTGGTGCTGATAAGGAGTCATTAAGAGAACCTCGAGTAGTTCGGGTGGGTCTTATTCAGAATTCCATAGCTCTTCCAACAACAGCTTCTTTTGTGGACCAGAAGAGGGCTATTTTTCAGAAATTGAAGCCAATGATTGATGCTGCAGGTTCTTCAGGAGTCAACATATTATGCTTGCAAGTAAGTTGAGATGGGGTTTTGGACTAATTCATTTATTGATTTTGCATTACAGTCAGGTCTGGATTGATTTTTCACACAATGTTATTTCAGGAAGCATGGATGATGCCATTTGCATTTTGCACTCGGGAGAAAAGATGGTGTGAATTTGCAGAGCCTATAGATGGGGAATCAACACAATTTCTTCAGGAATTTGCACAAAAGTACAACATGGTCATCATAAGTCCGATTCTTGAGAGAGATGATAATCATGGAGAGACTCTTTGGAACACTGCAATTATAATTGGAAATCATGGTAACATAATTGGCAAGCATAGAAAGGTGAATGCAAGTTTAACTCTTTCTACCATAAATTGCTTTTCGAGTAGTTTGTTAATACAATGGAAATGGCATTTGGCAGAACCATATACCTAGAGTTGGTGACTTCAATGAAAGCACATATTATATGGAAGGAAATACCGGGCATCCTGTGTTTGAGACAGCATATGGAAAGATTGCAGTTAATATATGCTATGGGAGACACCATCCGTTGAATTGGTTAGCATTTGGCTTGAATGGTGCAGAGATTGTTTTCAATCCATCCGCCACTGTCGGTGAACTCAGTGAACCAATGTGGCCCGTTGAGGTTATTTTCTACCCATCTGCTTATTTTCATTCTCAATTTATTTTCAGTGATCTTTTGCATTATAAGTTCTTTTGCTTGATGGGCCATGCTTCCAGTGAACTTTAGTCTTTGTTATTCCCATACCAAGTAATTGGGGCAAATTAGCATCACCAAGTTTGCGGTGATTCTCAAACAGCAAGTGGCACAATTAGTTTAACGCCTCATTGTTTTCTTAATATCTAGATAATGCTCTAATAGATAGTATGCATTTAACCATTTAGTCATACTAAAATGGTAGTGTTAGAAATGATTGCCTTTGACATGTTAATTGACAATATTCAATGGCTTTTTTACAGGCTCGTAATGCTGCAATAGCCAATAGTTACTTTGTTGGGTCTATTAATCGTGTTGGGACCGAAATATTCCCCAATCCATTCACTTCAGGTGATGGGAAGCCACAACACTCTGATTTTGGGCATTTCTACGGGTCTAGTCATTTTTCAGCACCAGATGCTTCTTGCACGCCTTCTCTTTCCCGTTATAAGGATGGACTGTTGATCTCAGATATGGACTTAAACCTGTGTAGACAGCTGAAAGACAAGTGGGGATTTCGAATGACTGCTCGATACGAGTTATATGCTGATATGCTTGCTAGTTATTTGAAGCCAGACTTCGAGCCCCAAATCATTTCTGATCCCTTGTTACACAAAAAGTCTTCATAAGTAACAGGTACTGTGCAAACTTGTAATATTATATCAAATTATCAACTGCAATAAGTTCAGTGTGTAAATCATTCAACATTGTTCATCTGTCATCGAACTATGATATGGATAAATTGATGGTAAATAACCAGCAAATCCCACATCACCATTAAAGTGTTCTTTTTCATTCTAAACCAAATGCCACTGGTTGCTTCCTGCCCTTTTCTTTTTTTAATTTTTTTTTTTTCAATTGTCATTATAATCTGCATGGCTTCCTTTTTTTTTTTTTTTGGGTTTTTTCCTGCCTCATTCTTATTTTATCTGTTCGTATTAAGCTGTCATGGGGCCTTCTCCAGGTACTTATAAATTGACTCAAACATTGGGACCTTCTCAAGGATTTGAAATGATAATATGAGATATATTTTAATACTGAATTGATTTTCCTTTATTTTGACATATTATGTAGGACTTGTGTTTGGGTACCACAGAAATTCTTAAACAGGACCAAAAAGCCAGTAGCTCGACCGTCAAATGTTTGTTTCGCAATCATTTCATCTTATTTCTTAGTTCTTTTTAAAAATTCCAGACTGAAATAAAATGAATCAAATTTTCTTTTCCTGCAATATCCTTTGCAATTCCTTTTTTTGCCTCCAAAACTTCCTCTCGTGCTCCAAGAACCAGGAAGAAAAGGAATGTTCAAGGAGTTCCCTTTTTCTTGGTCTCATGAGATTATGAAGAAGTGTCCTCCATAAATGATTTATGAGAGGACATCTAATAATAATCGTTTAATATTTTTTACCAAGAAAATTCTAATGGAAGTTTCTGGTTTGAATTCTAATAGAATTACTCTAATATGGAAGAGAAGGGCTAATCATAAATAAGGTATTAGTTGTTGGATTAATGATTTCAGGATAATCATTAAGGACTTAAATATGTTTAGTTTATTGAGTTCAACTTATAAAATACTTATTTCAACTTAATGCAATTCTAATGGAACTTGTATTTCTATTCCTTTTGCTTTTTGAAATTCATAATTAATTTTGATAAATAATAAAAAAATTTTAAATTAAATAATAAGTACTTAGGAGAAACGAAAAATAATAAAGAAAAATGAATTGAACAATTCTTCGCTATTTTTCTCTGTCATTTTCATTTTTTCCATTTTCCAAACGTAGTATTAAGTTATTAAAATGACCATACGATAAGGTAAAAAATGCTCGAGCCAAACTAGAGTCTAAATCTCTTTGAAAATGATATTCAAGATTAAAAATAATTAATAGTATTGTTTGGTATGGAAAATATACATATTATCAAAAAAATTAATTAATACTTAATTTTATTTAAATTTTCAAATATTATTTCACAAAATACAAAAAATTAAAACAAATAAAAATAAATATGGAAAAAATAATATGTTGATATTAATTGCATAAATAAATAAAATAATATATGCAATTTTGTTCTTCTAAATTTATTTATATAATTTCTTACTTGTCTCCTTTCAGAAAAATTTTCTTACTTATCATAATTTTCTTAACATATGCTTTAATTTGTTACTCCAAATAAATATAAATTCTTACCAATTTGCATACAGTGATATACTTTCACCATTTCAGTCGATGATATATACATATGCAGTAGTAGAATCTTTGCTTTCAGGTTTAGTTAATTCACTAACTCATAATTAGAATAAAAATATTTACTCATATACATATATTATACCTAAAAAAAATTAAATACTACACAATCTCGCACTTAATGCGGGTGAATGCGTAATTTTAAATAATATTTTCTCTATTTCATTTTGTTTGCATGATTTGACAAAATACGTATATAAAAATTTAGTCAATAAAAATTATTTTACCCTTTTCACCCTTAATTTTTTAAAATGCTAATAAAAGTTCTTCATTTAATTAGCAATCATAAATATTATTATAAAAAAATAATTGTTTACATATATAAATTTAAAAACTTGCAAACATTTTAGTACATAAAAAAAAAAAAACAATAAGCAAACAAAATGGGATAGACGAAATATTAAAGCATTGTATTATATTTGGCATAATAATATATGGATACATAAATAATTATTATAAATTTCAATTCAATTAACTTTTGAGCTTTATTCAACATTAAAATTTCCATAAACTGTTCAATTAATTATAATTGATTTATAAATAAACTAAAGCCAATTCAAACTTTACTTTGATTTTTAATTATATATTTATTTAAAATTTTATTAATGATCGAAATGTATGTATAAGGAAATCTAATTTGAAATATGTATATAAATTGATATGATAATATCTTAATTGTAGATATAATTTTTTTTATAATTGAATTAAATGAGTTATTATATACTAATATATTATTATAAACAAAATTTAAACTGTAATTTTATTAAATTTTTAATTCAGAGTCTTAACTTATATGAATATGATCAATCCACGTGAATAAGATAATATTTCATAAATTCCGAATCTCTGAGGGGTAAAACATAAAAAATAAAAAATAAAAAAAAAAAGAAATTTCAATTTGAGACTTATCAAAACAAAAATACTCGCATTCGCACTCAATCAAGCCAAGCCATTTAGATTACATAGATTTTAGACAAAACCACCATCTTCCACCACCACCACACTCACCTTTTCCTCTCTTTCTCCTTCAGAAAACCAAAACCAAAACCAAAACCAAACCAAACCAAACAGTTTTCTTTGTGTCTTCTTTTACAGTATTTTTCGTGTCATCTGATTCATCACTCATTTTAGCCACAGCTCTCCTTTTTCTCTACAAATCAGATACATACCCATCACTCAATTGCTGACATTCATGGCTTCCATTGCACCTCCAACTCCTCCTCACAAGCTTTCTTTTAGGACCCCTAAGTTTCTTGTCAAAAGACCATCTTACCCTTCTCCTTTTCCTTCTCACTCTTTTTCTTCTTCTTCTTCTTCTAGTTCTGCTTCTCTTTGTCGTTGCACCAATTCGTCGTCTTCTTCTTCATCGTCGGATAGTTCGTCGTCTGAGTGGCGATGGGATGCTGCGTTTCATGGTGTTATTGAATCTGCGAAGAAACGGATTGATTCGTTAATTAATCCTCGTCGTAAAGAGGTGGAGGTTGGAGCGGTTGGGGACAGGGAGAGTGGAAAGGGAGATAAGGTTGAATATGAAGAGTGGGATTGGGAACGATGGAGAAGGCATTTCGAAGAAGTTGATGAGCAGGAGCGTATTGTCTCTGTTTTGAAGGTAATTGAACAATCTTTTTTAATCACATGGAGCTTAATAAGAAATGTTGATAAGCAGCAAACAATTTACAGTGTTTATATTATTTTGTTGAAATATATTTTTTTGTTACTGTAAAAGAATGAAAATTTGGAGGCTAGGATCTAGGAAGTCCATTTTCTGAGGGATTTGAGAACGAATTTCAAGGAATTTTGTGTTGGTTTGAGAGAAACTGGTACTTCTTCATTCATGAACTGTGCAAAACAGCCTTAAAGGGATGAGCTTTGAAGAGTTGTTTGAATTTCATTTGTAAAACCAAAATATAAGAGAGAGCTTCGTTTGAAGCAAGCTATCTCGAAACTGTTCTTTTATTTCCCAGTTACAATTTTGCCTATAGTGAGAAGCTGTATCTTCTTTAATGTTCTTTACACCATAATGATTCTGAATTACGGATGCCTATGAGCTGTACCTTTCTATGGATAAGGTGTTCTTCACATGCTGAAATTTGTCCTTATGCAGTCACAGTTAAATCATGCTGTTAATAGGGAGGATTATGAGGCTGCGGCTAGGCTCAAGGTGGCAATTGCAGCTGCTGCTACAAATGATTCTGTTGGCACAGTGATGTCACAGCTGAATGTATGTAATTTGATTTATTACTGGTTTTGCCAGGTTGGGGGAAGGGAGAATGACAAGAGTGTCATTTTTATGCTAACGCTTTATTTTTTGGATGCATCAGAGAGCAGTGACAGAAGAACATTATAAGGATGCAGCTTTCTTACGAGATAATGCTGGTGCTGGTTTGGTAAGTTAAAGTTGGTTATTCTCCTTCTTTATGAATATAAATGTGTACTCTCAATTTTTGTTACAAGGTTTCTCTATGATATATATGTTTCTGTGTAACCAATGGATGATAACTCCCATTTGGGCTACCCTTCCTCATCTTTAATTTATATTTAAAACATCATTTGGAAAACAACTTTGTGTCATTTTTGTTGGTTTGTGGTTCCTCTGTGAATCTGCTGTGGGGCTCATTGGTGTTTGTTTATGGAAGCAGGCACCTGCAGTTAGTAATAAATGGTACTAAAAGTTGTGTTTGGTTGAGGCGTGACCCTGGTAAAGTTTGTTCTTTGTGTGAGGAGCTGCCTTTTCTTTTACTCAATTTTTTTGGCTTTGATGTTGATTAATTTAAAATTATCTTAATTGCGGGAGTGGTGGAACATGAAAATGCTACAAGCTCAGACACATTCTGTCCAATTCCATCTGCAAGCTCATGATGGACCTAGACCCTAAGGTCCCTTTTTGGGGGTGGTAAAGAAAAAATTTCAAGAATTGGGGAGGTAAAAAAAAAAAAAAAAAAAAAAGAATTATTTTTTTCACGATTTTGTAAATAAAAATTTTAAAAAATTTTGGACCTAGGGGGCCATGTACCCTACTTATCCCCCTCTTGATCGATGATAGCTCATGATGTCAACTGCAAATTTGTCGAATTGAGAATCAAATCGAATCGAATTGTAAGATTCAGTTAATTAAAAGTAAATTCATTTCTGGTTCCATTACTTTTATCAAAAGATCTGAAAATTTAATTGCAAATAATGTATTTATATAAATTCCTATTCAATCATATACTAAACACAAAATGAAAGAGAACCTAATGTCTTGTGTAGTGCCAAGTTCAAGATATCAAACTATGAAGTCAAAATTTTAAAACAAAAGCAAAGTAAAACTATCAAGTCATTAAATTTTCTATCCAATTCCATATTCATTTATTATCATTTCCAAATTCAAGCCCTTCATCATCTTTATCTTCTAATATAACTATATTCTCTTGCTCTTCTTAGTTCTTTCTCTATATTGACTTTTCTACATGTTTAGTTGGGTGAAGAATTGTTGAGAATGAGAATCGACTTGAACCATAAGATTCATACTTAATTCCGATTCACCCATAAGAGTCAAATCGTTTAGCATGAAAATTGAATCAAATCGTGCAATTCGAATCGTGAATCATGAGATTCTGATACCACTAGATTTTTGTACCACCTCTGGCTACTTACAAGCTGTTAGATGTTTTAGAAAGTTAAATGAAGATCAGTAGCGTATTACATCAATTCCTTTTTTTTTTTTTTTTCCTACTACTTAAATTTTCATGTATGAGTTGTGATAAGATTTACTTGTATATTGTTTATGGTACAGATAACATCCTTTCATCATCTGGAACTTATTAAAGCTGTAGCTTTTAGTTTATTGTTTGAGATTTTTTAGTTGGGCTGAGGTATTCCAAATGAGAAATTGTGTTGTTTGCTATATAATTTACTTCACGCTTATAGTTTCATTTGTTTCCTTAACACTGATATCCAGGTGGGATGGTGGTCTGGCATCTCAGAAGATGTGCATGATCCTTATGGTTTAATAATACGTATTACTGCAGAGCATGGAAGATATGTGGCAAGGAGTTACACTCCTCGGTAATTATTTAGATACCTGTAGAAGGGTTTCATTTTAAATTGTCATTCATACAAGATAAGCATGATGCTTAGGCATTTATTGTACATTGGCCTTTTTATCAAGTTCATTACATATGATAGTGATTGTTGTACGTGTTAATAGTTTTGTTTTTAAATGGAAATAATATAAATATTTTTCACAAGGATTCTATTTCTTAATATTTCTTTTTTACGATATCTTACCTAATATAACATTAACAATTGAAAAAAAAAAACAATTTTTATTGCAATTGTTATTCACTAAGAAAAATCAAGATTGTGTATAACATAGATTTTGTTTTTTTACTTTAATGAATGTAAAAATAATGCAAATTTATTATTGTAAAGTTAATGATTTCGAACTTACTGTAAACTACTAATGGATGATAGAGATAAAAGATACACTGAGGGGCTGTTTGTTTCACCTTAATGATAGCTTACTAGACCACCAAACTTATTCATTCAGGTAATAAGAAATAAGCTTGTTTGTCTGGATTGAATTAATAAGTTGCTTATCTAATATTTGCAACTCAAAGTTTGTTTGAATGAGTAAACTCTTTTTAGAGCTAATTCAATAAGCTATGTAACTTATTTGATGAACAAATTATATTGCCCATACAATTCTAAAATAACAATGTATACCAGTTCTTGATCATTCTACAATCAACTCTTGATACCACTTCTTAAATATCTAGCTTAATAAGATAGTGGATTCAGATTCAGCATTCACAATTCAGTCAAAACAACAACCCTAAGAATGTACCAGACTATAAGGTATGTTTTTTTTTTGGTATTAAGTGATCCTTTGAGTGTGTGTGCAAATATAGAAGAATCAAGAATTTGCTTGCTGGCTCTAGAGGTACTCAATCTAATAATTGTAACCGAAAGCATCTTAGGACTTCAACAACATTATTTCTCTAAAACATTTTTGAAAGTACTCAACTCAAGAAAGAATGAAAGATAAATCAAACTGATATTACTTATCTCATAAATATAAAGATCAAACCCATATCACTAAGCTACAGTGTAAAAAGAAATTGTTCCAACACAGTCAAGCAAATGGAATGCATTCAAAAACAAACAAAAAAGTTGGACTTCCATTGGTTGCCTTTAGAAAAAAAAAAATGCAGACCTGCAGATTTTGCCGCTTTCCAAAAAATTTCTGGTGTAGCCATAGAATATGATAAAGAAACTGAATGCTAACATTTGTACTTCAAAAGAAAAAAGAGGAGAGTAGTTGATACTGAAAGGGATTTAATTAATGGTATGGAACACATTTGTATGAATATTTGTTTGTGTGTCTGATATCCAGACTGTGTTGGCATGGTTTGCTGTTTCTAGTTGATAAAAAATGTGGTGGTGGTGTATGTCATGTTACATTCTTGTGCTATTCGGTTAGAATACATCATACCTGGGTATTCAACTGCTGTTGAATCACCTAGATGCATGTTGTTTGTAATCTACCAATTTTTTCAGTTGGCCTTTATACTTCATATGTTGGCTTCCTACTGTCAAATATTTCTTTATAATTATACATGGTTTATTATTATTCATTTATCTTTTTCTTTCAGACAGCTTGCTACATCTGCAGTTGGTGTCCCCGTATTTGAGATCTTTGTTACAAGGAACAAGAAAGGTGAATACAAGCAGCAGGTACACTTGTCCTACTCTCTCTCTCTCTCTGTTTCTTTTTTTTTTTTTTTTTTTTTTTTTTTTTTTTTTTTTTTTTGCGGACCTCTAAGTAAATTAAAACATTTGGCTTTTGAGATTTATACCATATTTGCGAGAATTGAAAGTGAGACGAAAGGAAATTTGTGAGGTAAAACATGAGGGGGACATAAACAGAACAAAATAATTTTTTTCGTCTTTAGTATGGTTAGAAGGAAACCAAAAGAGGGGAAAGTGGATGGGAAGTTTTTGAGAGAAGAATTATGAAATTTATTATTTTGATAAATACATACTTTTTTTTTTTCCTTTTTTTGAGAGTTGTTAGGCAAAATCTTATTATCAAAGTGTAAATAAATAAATTTTCATATATTTGTCCACTTGCTTTCCACTTTGGAGAGGCTAGAATTGAAGGGTCCCAAAGGAAAATTTGATGTCATTTCCCTCCACTTTCTGAAGTCCCAAACAAGGTAAAAAATTATTTTCAGCCTTTTGTTTTGCACCCCATCTTTTCCTATCTTTGCAAACATAGCATTAAGTTATTTGTTTTGATAAGCAAAAACAAAGTCCTTCAAACAAAATAATAAAGAAGTACAAGGCAGGTTGGATATTCACAAATTACTTCATACAAGATTCCTTTCTTGCTCTCTGACCTTTAAATCTACTCCCATCATATGCATCAATATGGATTTACTTGAATTCTAAGCACATCTACATGCTTTCGAGTGAGCATGGTGAGATGCATCTATGTTTAGTCATATGCACATCTTTACCTGTAGTTGTGTTTTCTTATTTGCTTATATTCTTTCTGGCAGTGGCATCGTTGCATATTCACTTGTTCAATGTGTATTAGAAGCCACTTTCTCTAATAGAATTTGTGTGCTTTTGTAGCCTGTGTACTTGAAAAGGAAAGGCCTTCTCCAAGATCCTTCAACAGTCTCCTCTAAAGCACCAGGTGCCACGAGCCGCTTAAATCCACCAGGGCCTACTGAAGGAAAAAGTGATCTATTTGTTGTGAGCACTGAAGAGACTGAGAATGGCGATGACACAGAAGATGGTTCTGATCTTGCTGAGGGATTACCTGGTTTTCAGAATATTTTACGAGATATGATTCCTGGTATGAAGCTCAAGGTTTTGAAAGTGACAACACCTGCGAAGGTAGATAAGGATTTTATATCTAAGGTGATTGAACAGATGATGGATGAAGAAGATGAAGAGAAAGATATTGAGTTAGAAAGTGTAGAAGGAGATGATGAACTTGGCAGTGAAAGTGACCAAGAAAGAGATGAGATTGAAATTGATGCTGCTCGTGAAATCATTGACAGTGAAGGGCCAAGTGAAATTTCGTTTAAAGTTGTTGTTGGGGGTCTTGCTCAGAAATTTTCAGGAAGCATGCCTGTAAAAGAGTCACTTAGAGTTCCTGCTAAGCTAGAGAAAAAGGGACGAAGGTCATTTTTGTTTTCTATAGAGAAAGATGTCAACCAACAGGATTCTGGTGCTAAGGAAGCAGCCTCAGCAGATAGAAAAGCTAAGTTTCAAGGTCAACGTAGTGTGGATAATATTATGTTGGACCTTGCTAAATTCATTGGCAAGGAAAAGATACCCTTGAAGGTTGGTTCAATTTTTTACAGGTCATGTTTTTGTACTAGTGTGGTAGACAAGAGGTAAACTATTTGTTAGATTATTAACTGATGAATGTTTGATTTGTTTTCATTTACCTCAACTGTGCAGGTGCTGAAAGATGTTGGTGACTTAATAAATTTCACCCTTAGTCAGGCTCAAAACCGTCAGCCATTGTCTGGATCAACAACTTTCCATCGGATTGAGATATCAGCATCTCCAGACCCTCTGAATGGTATTTGTTAGAGAAGTTGCTTAATTGTCAAGTAATTATGGGAATAAATTCAAACTTTTAACTTAAACTGTAGAATTTTCTTAATTTAGTCCCTAGACAACAATATCATGCTGTCAAGTACTTAAAAATAAAGGTTATGACACGTTATAGCTTGTAATCACCTAAATTAGTCCTTGGTAGTGAGTCAGTGTTGAAGTGGAACTATTTTGCACAGGCATTTAACTCTAGACATAAACACTAGCTCAAGGCTGACATCAAGTGAGGCCACTACTATTTGTTACCACTAACTCTATTAGTTTTGTGGGACCTGCTATCCTCATGATTTTTGTTAATTAGTCTAATACTTAATAGTCATCAACTAAGATACATACCTTTTGAGGGGATTTCTCAATGGTGGAAGCCACATGCCAAATTGGCTCTTTTCTTCTGTCCACTTCAGCGCATATGTGGTCTAAATAATTCCACCTCAATTCCGACTCAGCTTCAGAAAATAGCTTACATGACTGGAATTTATGAATGTTCAAGTACTTCATGGTATGAAATTATGTGGGGCCAAAAGCAAAAAGTGCATGAATTATAAGATAAAAGTTGAGACTTGCGCTTATGAGGTGCTTTGCAGTTTCTGCTTGTGTACTATTTGGGTTCCTTTATGTTTTACTCTGTTATTTTTGGTCCTCCAACCTCTTATCTCTTGCACTTGATTTAAGCTTAAAATCTAAATACTGTATGATTTATCAGGATTATATATTGGAGCACATGGGCTGTACAGTTCAGAAGTCATACAGCTGCAACGCAAATTTGGACAATGGCAAGATGAGCGTGGGACAAACCAGCCTTCCAATGTAGAGTTCTATGAATATGTGGAAGCTGTAAAATTAACTGGAGATCCATATATAGCTGCTGGACAGGTAATTTCATGGATTTAGCACATGTTTTGTGAAGGCTTGATTGGTACTTGCATGTTATCTATGTGATTTATCTTTCTGTTTAGCAATGCGGTAAGCATTATACCATTTTTTTTTTTCTTTTACACTAGTCATTTTCAACCTGTACAAGTTTATGGTATGTGACTTTGCTAGTATAAATGGACCGCTCCCCAAGGCTTTATCTTTTTTTTTTCCTTAAAAAAAAAAGGAGAAAATTTAACAGTCATACTTCTCCATATTTGATGGGGATAAGTAACAAGTATTGCCTTTTGGCTTTACTGGATGATTTTCTGCTTTATTGGGATGGTCATTAGCAAAACTAGAGAGCACAGTCAGTTTGCCCTGAGCCATGCACATATTTCTCATATTGCATATTTGTAGCAAGTTTCTCTCCATAAGCCTAACAAGTTAACTCATTCCTATAGGTGGCATTTCGTGCTAAGGTTGGTAAAAGATATCAACTTCCTCATAAAGGCATCATTCCTGAAGAATTTGGAGTGGTATATTGTCAGCTAATGATGTTGAATTTAGTGTAGCACCCTTTCTATTTTTACTTTCCTCTCTGTCTTCTGAAGGTTTTGTTGTGGTCTTGCTTGAAACACAGATTGCTCGGTATAAAGGACAAGGGAGGCTTGCTGAGCCTGGTTTTAAGAATCCTCGATGGGTTGATGGTGAACTTGTTATTCTTGATGGAAAGGTTTTAGTCTCTTTTGTCATCTTGTTTAGTTGTTTTCTTGTCACTTATTTTCAACCATTCTCAGAAGGATATTGATAATGCATCATTTTCATTCCGTGCAGTACATCAAAGGTGGGCCTGTTGTTGGGTTTGTATATTGGGCTCCTGAATATCACTTCTTGGTGTTCTTCAATCGGCTGAGGCTCCAACAATAGATGCCTGTACATATAATGTTCAAGCTTGTTTATTCTTTTTTTGTATTTTATGAGGTATGTATTTTCTCTCTAAAAATAGGTCTAGTTTTAGTAAATTTGTAATTGAAGTTCATTATTATTTGCAGTTTTTGTCTAGGTTGCCTCAAATTGTTCCGGCATCAAATCATAATCTAGAGTTTTTATATTGACAGTTCTTTCTTGTTCCTCCTTTCTTTGTTCTTTTGTGAAACAAGGAAATATTTTTGTGGGGAACTCGTATGATCCAAAAAGAGGCCACCTCCCTTTCCTCCCTCTTACTCTTCTTTTTGTCTCCTTTTCTTTCGCATAAACTATTTTGTCTCTTCCCTTTTCACTGTCATTCTGTCTGTGTTCTAAATTTCTAATTTCTAATTGTCATTTGTGTGAGGAAGGATTTGCCTTTGCCTTTTTTGAATATTTTCATTTGTATAGTTAGTCTCATGCTAGATTTTCTCAAGGAAATGCAAATTCTGAGGTGCCAAAAACCTTATCTTTATTGGGAAATGTTCTTTTGTTTTAACACTTTGTAAAGCATGTATGGCAATTGCCTGATAAGGTTTTCTTTGATCTCTTCTATTTTGCAGTCTAAAATGGTATCTGTAACCACTATGTTTTCAATTCGAGCAACATAGCAGCTATGAAATTCTGGTCACATGTCCAGTGCTCGCCCAATGGACTGTTGCATATGTAAGCATATTGACCTAGTAAAATTAACCCAGAAGCTTGGATAAGCTTTGAGATGCATGATCTTCGAACAGTCTCTTACTGAAGCTGTTATGCACTTAATTTTTTTTGCTCTACATTCTAATCTCTATCAATTTCTAACTATTGAGTGCTTGTCTAAGTTATCATACAACAGAAGGAAGTAGCTTCAACTAGAATTGTATTTCAGATATCTGTAGTGCAATATGATAATATGTGTGGCTGGACATGGGCAATTTGTGGTTAGAGGCTAGCAGGAGACTTGTTTAAGGGCTTATTTTGCAGATCAGTTGAATAGAAAATTAGCTTGTTTATAATCAAGCACTTTGTAATTATTCTCTTCCATTTTACTATATGAATGAAAATTCATCTTTAATCCTTTCATCTTATAAGCTTTGTTTCTTGGGTGCTTGTTGCAATTTAGGACATGAAAGGTGATCACCCTGCAGTTTACTTAGGAAGTTAATTTATCATTTATGCATCATTAAATTTATTAACGATGGTTTGTAATTGAACTGGCACCAGTTAAGTCGTGTTGGTTTCTGGTTAGATTTTGACAAGTTCAAGCCAGTTACTTTTAGCTGTTTCTGATTGGTTTAAGGCCATTTTAGCTGGTGTTTTTGATGCGTTCAAAGTGTCTAACTTGTCATGAACTGGTCTAGGACAGCCGGTTATGGTGCGCTTGGAACATAATCAGTCTCTTTCTAGTATCTGTCCACATCCTCTGAAGTCATTGACCACTTTATTTAGACTCAAGACAGACAGCGTAGAGGAAATGTACATGCACTTGGTCTTGTCAAATATATATATATATATAGAGGCATATAAATACACTTATGGTATAGGTAGATATATCCTAAAATTCCAAACCATACTTATTATTGATACAGATAGATAGATAGTTTATGGATTCATCTTTCATGGCTTCTTTTCTGCACCCGATGACACCTCACTTGCTATTATGGCTCCCTTCTCCTTTGCCATGTAAATCCCCATATGATACATACTTCCTGCCAAAAAAAGAAAGTAATTAATTAAATGTGATCATCCGTGTTAGAATCGTATCAAAGGAAGTGTTAAGTCATTTTGTAATTCCTTGACATTGATATGATCCCTCTGAAAATCTAAACAAACCAAGATAAGAGGATTTTTATTGACAAACATTGTAGGAAAAGAGAGTTACAATCCTCTTTTGTATGATAATAAAAATCTGACAGAAAACAAAATTTAGGATTATTAAACTCACCAGGAACATGTATAAGCACATTACTGTCAGCTTGGTCTACTCTCCACTTACACTGAGGACGGAACTCAACATCAACCATTTCGGGCATTACCATTGTCTTCTCATCTACGAGGTTCAGAAATCTAATGTAAAGAATTCCACCACAGAGAATGGCAGAAACTCCATTGGAGTTGCAAGTTTTTGGAATATAAGCTGTTAGTTTGAATCTAATCTGTTTGGTTGGTTGCTCTCCAAAAACTAAAACATTCATAGACTCATTATCAACCTTGACCTTGATACGATCTTTCTGGAAATCTAAACAATCCAAGAATAGGGAATTCTCAGTGACCGGTAGGAAAAAGAGAAAAAAAAAAAACAACAATTAGGATTATTAAACTCACCAGCAACGTGTATAAGCAAAGAACCACCAGCTTGGTCTACTGTCCACTCCAACTGAGGCGGGAAATCCCAATCAATAATTTTTGGCAGTACCATTTTCGTCCCACTCAATAGTTTTGGAAATCTAAGGTATAGAATTCCACCTCTGAGAAAGAAAGAGGTTCCATCTAAGTCGCAAGCTTTTGGAACAGAAACTGTTACTTTGAATCTGGTCCGTTAGGTAGGTGGCTTTCCAAGAACTTTAGCAACTGTTAGTTTGAATCTGTTCCATTTGGTGGGTCGCTCTCCAAAAGCTTGAATAAAATTCATCGATTCATTGACATTCATAAGTTTCTTTCTCCTCAAAACCTTTATATGATCCCTCTGAAAATCTAAGTAAACAAGAAAATAAGAGTGTTACTATACTTATACAAAGAAAACAAGAACTAGAATTATTAAACTCACCAGGAACATGTACGAGCAGATAACCAGCAGCCTGATCTTCTTTCCATTCAGTCTTTGGCCGGAACTCCTTATACTGAAGAGCAGTACTAGCCATTTCTATTTGCTTTAACTTTTTTTCTTGGGTTAGAGGTAAACTGTGGTAATATATATGGTTTTTTATGAAACTATATTGGCTAAGCACTTTTTTTTTTCTTCAGTTTTTTTCTTAGTAATGAAGCAAAATATCAGCTGGGTATACATAACTTGCTGAGAAAATTCTTCTTTCCTTCTTATCTTGTTTTTTTTTTGCAGTAAATAGTACCATAGATCAGTTTTGGAAAAAGCGTATCACATTCATCTTTTGATATGTTTAATCACAAATGGGCTTTAAGTTAGGACTATGCACATGAGAAAAAAAAAAATCTCACAATATCTTCATTTATGCTTTGTCTTTTGACCTTAAAGGTTAATTAAAGGATTGATGATCAAGAAATGACTGAACTTTTTGTCATTTTTTAATTTTAACCAATTCTTTTAATTCTCTGATTCAGATAACAAAACAATATTAACACACATTTAAGTACAATTAATGTCCACAGTAGAACTACCTTAAACCAGAAGAGGATATCAACACTAAATAAACCAAAGTTCAGACTGTAAGATAATCAAAAAGCAATTTCTCATCTAAGCCCAGAAGATGATCACAATAATGGTGCTGCCAATCTTAGGTTTCAAAAACCAGATATTTTATTGGGAAATGTACATGCGCTTCCTAGCATTCTTGTCATATATGTATGTTTTGAAGTTGATCATCCATTACCAACTTTTTTTATAACAAATACAAGAATGGTAGGTAGAGACACTGTGATCACCAAACCAAATTCATTATTGATAGGTATCAGGCCAGATTTATGGATTCATGTCTTCTTTTCTGCACCCAATGACACCTCACTTGCTATTATGGCTCCTCTTTCTTTTGCCATGTAAAGCCCTACATGATGCATCAGTTCCTGCCAAAAGATATATAAAAATTTACTTATTCCTGCTCGTACCGCGTCAGACCCTTAAAGGGATTGAGCACTCGATCTCTTATTTAAAGGGTCTGAGTCCTTTCCATACAGACCATCCCCTTTTGTTAATTATGATGACATGTTAATGATCATTCATATCAGAACTAAAACCAAAGTGATAAACTCATTTTCTTAAAATCATTTCTTCTGTTTGGTGTACATATTCTCTTCAAATCATTTCTGTAAAATCAAATTAAGAGTTAATTTAGCAGTAGTAACACCTAAAATTATCGAATTACCTGAGGATGAGCTAAAGCACCTTTGGTGTTTCGAGCAACATGAAGAGGCACATCAAAGGTGGCGCAGCCACTGGAATACACCACCACATCCTCTAAAGGTGCCACAAGCCCATGGTTTCTTGCTGATAGTGTTGAACAAACAAAATCCAACACACAAATGTCTGTGCATACTCCTACAACCACTATCTGCACCATAAATAATAATTAGAAAATTAACTAATTATCCCTACAAATTAAAACTTAATTTGTAGAAGAAAACTATAAGAATAATACGTCTAAAAAAGGGATATAATAGGGAAAGATGGTAAGCTATGAAAAATTAAACCTTGAGAGCAAGTAATAACAGAGACTTACAGATTTGATCTGATTGTTCTTGATCCAATCTACAAAAACATTGGATCCATCATCCTCAATTGAACCCACAAAACCATCAAAGCAATCTTTGCGTCTGATTGTGACATTTGGTTCTTTCTCTAACCATTGTAGAGCTGCACAAGTTCATGGAGCAAAGAAAAAAACATAAATCAATTTTGGCTGTTAAAGGAAAAAGGATAAATGTGATAATAATCTAATACAGTAAATACCAGGAACTAAATTGGACTCATCAGTTCCAGTAATACAGTGAGGAGGGTATGGGTCCTCAGGCTTGTTTGGTTGATGGGAATCAAGAAAAGCAAGAACAGGCCATTTCTTGTCACAAAAAGCCCTAGCTAGTGTTGCTGATTCATTGATCATTCGTGAAATCTGCCTGTTAGGTGCTCTTGGAGCCTGCAAATTGACCAAACAAACAAATACAGTATAAATTTATTAGTCTATAGATATACATTAAGCTTGTAATTAAGAAAGTAAATGATTAGTTACCAGATTGCCAGCACCCAGAGTGCAAAATCCATTGATGATATCTACAAGAACAAGGCCATTCACAACATCCTCAGGTAAAAGCACTGGTTCTTGATCAAGAGGAAGCTCATTTTTCAAAAGATCTACAGTTTGAGACACCATTTTGTCAATATCTCAGTTCAATTTACACAAGTGGCAAGGTCTTCTTATGGACATTTACATATATACACACACATATATAGACTTTTCCCCCTATTATTGGGAGCTGTACCTGTCAGAAGCTCAAACATATCTGCCAACTACTCAACAATAATTTCCATGGAAAGCTAGAATAGTCAAAAAAGTCCTAATGACAAAGCAAGAGGATAAGTACATTAAGCAATTGTTTGTTTTTGTTTTGGTTTTGGTTTTGGTTCTCTATTTAGTTGCAATCGGTGAGCTTGTTATTCTATTTTTTCAGTTTTTCATTTTTTTTTAGTTTTTAATTATTTAGTACAATAAAGTTAAAAATTTTATCTTTCTATGAATTTTATCAATACAATAAAAAAGGTGAATTTACAAATGAAATCTACAAAATTTTCATAAAATTCATTTATACCAAACTAACTACCATATTTTTCTATTGGCTGTCCTCAATTGGAACAATTTATTTAGTGATAAAAAAAAAAAAAAAAAAAAAAAAAAAAAAAACTCCTCACCAAGCCTAGCAAACTCAAGTCAAAATTCTCTGTTTTATCCAAGGATTGCTTTGGATCAACGCAGGGTAGATAGTGGTGGAACAATAATGAAAGTTAGAGGCCAAAAGAAATTTAAAGATTAAAGCAGTAAAATAAAAACATTTATTACATGTTAGACATTTTCTAAATATTCATATTAACCTTCTAAGAAGTTACTGGATTGGGCTTTGGACCCATATCTGCAAACACACCATCTTATTCTCTGCTAGTTCATGCTTGTATTAGATAGATTCCACTCCTCCCTTCCCTTCGGGATTTTTGTTCATCATACATTCATTTCTGCATCTCATCCTTCAAAATAATAAGATTTTTTTGAGTTCTTAATCGACGAATTTTATCGATCCCCACACAGAACCAGAAGAAATAGACTTTCTTTCCCTTTCTTTTGAAGCCAAAAAATTTCTGATCATTTTCAATGCTATCAACGTTCGCTTTCTAATATTCAAATATCCAAGAAGTTAAATTATACATAATATGCAATCATCTATTATACCCATATACCCATATTCATTTTTACCGCCAAAATCTCTCTCTTTCTTTCCAAAAACCCACCTTTTCCCTCCTGAAAGTCCAGTTCTTTTTCGGAATTATTACTATTGCAGGCCTAGAATGGCTTCTTTTGTTGGGTTTAGTGTAAAATCGCAACTGGGCACTTCTGCAACTGCAGCTGGTGATAATGAGTTTTGCACGTTGATAGAACATATGGGTAAGGGAGGAATTGATGTGGGGGATGATTTGGTGTTGCTGTTTACTCATATGCAGTATGCTTGTAAGAGAATCGCAGCTCTTGTGGCATCTCCTTTCAATTCCAGTCTTAGTCAACAAAGTAAGATTGCTGGTGTTGGGAGTGGCACAGATAGGGATGCACCAAAGCCACTTGATATAGTCTCGGTTTGTGCTCCTTTTTTCTTTGTCTAATACTTTTTGATCCTTGCATTGTGTGTGTGTGTTTTTTTTATTCTTTATTTTAGATTGTTCCTTTGGCTTTAATTAATAGTTATATGATTTTGGTTTATGGATTTTGAATGGAACTTCAATAAAAACGGAAAAAAGGAAAAAGGTGTATGCTGGATAATGTCTTTCATTTTCATAGTTAAAAGGATTCTTGTTGGGCTATTTGGTGCTAATTTAGTAATTTATTTTCATATGCAACTTTTATTGAATTTGAGAGCTGTACTGTTGGGGTTGGGCGGTCCTTTGGTTCAATAGCTCAAAGTCATAAGTAATACTGATCCCCCAAAATGACTCTGCTCTACATCTCCACTCAGCAATGGACTTTGAAGTTTATTGTTGATTGTGTTAATTATGTTGAAATGAATTGTTGGTCTGCATAACCAGCTCATCTCTTTAACCAGAAAATATCAATTAAAAAAAAAAAAAGGGAAGTGAAGTTTTTAATTGGTTGATTCACTCTGTTGTGCAGAATGAAATCATCTTGGCTTCTCTTCAAAAATCTGGAAAAGTTGCTGTCATGGCTTCAGAAGAAGATGATGCTCCAATTTGGATAAATGATGATGGTCCTTTTGTGGTGGTAACAGATCCCCTTGATGGTTCTCGAAATATTGATGCATCCATTCCTACAGGAACAATTTTTGGGGTATATAAACGCCTTGTGGAGCTGGATCATCTACCTCAGGAGGAGAGGGCCACATTGAATTCCCTGCAGAGCGGAACTAAGCTTGTAGCTGCTGGTTATGTGCTCTATTCATCGGCCACTATACTCTGTGCCAGCTTTGGTTCTGGCACACATGCATTTACATTGGATCATTCAACAGGAGACTTCATTCTCACCCATCCTGACATTAAGATTCCTCCTCGAGGTAATATATCTGTTTCTATTTATTTACTAAAAGTAATAGGAGGCCACACTACAACTAACAAAGCATTTGATTGCAGTACATTATATACACTATTACAGCACACCAAAATCTCAGCTATTAACATTTCCATGGCACTACTGGGAAGTCTTCATTCCATATAGGACCAATTATGTTTACCAGGTTGTGGCATTAATTTTCCACAACTGTAACAGAATGATATTGGAATTTCCAAGTTGTGGCCTTAAATTTTACACATAGTGGTGATGGCCTCCATATTAATATTTTTGCAATGGTCACCTTGATTGTTTAGAGAGGAGAGAATGGCATTATAAATGTTGAGACAGAAGTAAGCTTACATTTTTTCATTTTTGTCTACCATTGTCAGGACAAATTTATTCTGTAAATGATGCACGATATTTTGACTGGCCTGAAGGATTAAGGCAATATATTGACACTGTTAGACAAGGAAAAGGCAGATATCCTAAGAAGTACTCTGCCCGTTATATATGCTCTCTTGTAGCTGATTTTCATCGAACATTGTTGTATGGTGGTATTGCAATGAACCCAAGGCACCATCTCCGTCTGGTTTACGAGGCAAATCCTCTTAGTTTTCTTGTGGAGCAAGCTGGAGGCAGAGGTTCTGATGGTAAAGTTAGGATTCTTTCAATCCAACCTGTCAAGCTGCATCAGAGACTTCCTTTATTTCTAGGAAGCTTAGAGGACATTGAAGAGCTTGAGAGTTATGGAAATGTTCAACAGAAATTAAATCCTGGATATGAAGTTTGATGCTGTTAAGTTAATTTCATCGATCTTCTGCTGGGATCATACAACTTTCAGGTCTTCATGTATTTAACCATTGCAACCTTTGATAGATGTATGACACTCATCTAGTCATCTTCCATACTCAGTTGTCACTTGGCTGTCAACATCGGCTTGGCGAGTTTTGTCATGAAAGACTAGAAGACGACGTGATATGTTCTTCCTTCATCATGTGTTGCTCATTTTATCACGTAAAAGATTGATTTTTTTTCTCCACTATTACTTGTGTATACTTCACCATGTATATCACTGGATCAACTAGTGATTCAATCCTTGCATAAAGCCTGTTCTATCATAATTTCATATCTACCCCTCCACAAGTTATTAATTACCATGTCTTGTATATTTCACTCACATTAACTTCCATATGAAATGGGCACATTAATATTTGGTGGAGTGGTTGATACCAGCTGAGAGCTAGCTAGTTGCCGTGCTGATGACTGATATGTGTTAGGTAATTACTTCTCGTGTTTAGTAAAATTTTAGGGGCCTTAAAATCTAAAATGTCCATTAAAACATAATTATTTATATATATATATATATATATATATATATATATAGTTTAAGGTGAGTATATTATTTTATTTTAATATATTATATAAATAAAAATATTTTTTTGAAATAATATTTAAGAAAAAAATTATTTTTAAATAACTATACATGAAATTACCATAAATAATTGAAAAAAAAAAATCTTATAAATTATGTGAGTTCCATTTACCAATCTTAATATAATATATGGAATTGATGCATAACAGCATGACAGTAATTTAAAAAAAAAAAATATTTTTATTTTAAAAAATAACGACACATCTTTATACATATAGAAATTTTTTTTATTAGTGAGTTTAATTTATGAGTATAAGTTAAAAAAATTGAAGTCAACATTTCATTATTTTTTTATTATTTTAATTTTAATAGTTAATTAAATAGTTATTTTTATTAAATAGTTTATTTTAAAACTGCTGTTTAAATATTTAACAATCAACCTGTAATGTTTAGTATTGCAGCTAACAACACCTATAATACTACGTATAGTCATCAAAGCAAATACGTAAACCTCAAATAAAACTAAACAAAATCAACGGCCACGATTTGACTGTAAACCCACGTGCACTAATTCAACGACGCCGTATTCCTGACGTTCGAAACCGCGATTGCAATCTAATTCGGCCTAAAGAAGTCAACATGATAGGACCAGATTGTCTCGCCTCGCCGACACCAGCGTATTACGTATACACCCCTCGCGCACATTAGCACCATTGGCTCCTATACCCCTTCACCCTCCTTTCTCTGACTCCCCATCTGCTTAACCATAACCTGCGAAGAGCAAGAAGACAAAGAAATCCACCCAAGCACGTAATTTCTATCTAACGTATAAATTTGCTGAGAAAATTTCGTGGAAAGAAAATATTATTATGGGAAGTACCTTTCTTTCTCCTCCATTGAAACGAACAATTCATTATTCTACAATCACTGCCGGTATGCCTGACCCGAACTCTATTAACGGAACCTCCAACAAACGTTCCAAACCTCTTGCTCCTTCTCCTTTGCCTGTCCCACCTGGACACGTGTCTTTCCGCCTCCTCTGCCACGCTTCTCGCATTGGCGGCGTTATCGGTAAGTCTGGTAGTATAATCAAGCAGCTTCAGCAAGACACTGGTGCCAAGATCCGTATTGAGGAGGCTCCGGTTGAGTCACCTGACCGGGTTATTACCGTTATTGCTTCGAGTACTGTTGTTTCGAAAGTGGCAGTTTCGAATGATGGTAGTGGTAGGCAGGAAATTGATGTGTCCAAAGCGCAGGAGGCTTTGGTTAGGGTTTTTGAGAGGATTTTGACTGTGGCGGCGGAGAGTGATGGGATTGGTGTTGCTGGAGGGGTGGTTTCGTGTAGATTGCTGGCGGAGGCTAAGCAGGTTGGGTCGGTTATTGGGAAAGGAGGGAAGATTGTTGAGAAGATAAGGGAGGATTGTGGGGTTAAAATTAGGGTTTTGACTGATAAGTTGCCTGTTTGTGCGGGGTCAACGGAGGAGATGGTTGAGGTAAGAGAATTATGAATTGAAGTTTGTATTTTGAATTTTGGAATGTAGTGTTTTTATGTTAATGGAATTATGTTGCGTACTACTATTACTTTGATAGAATTAGGCTATTCATGGGCTGTAGAATTCAGGTTGTTATTATCTAGGGGATATTTTTAAGCTTTAAAGTTTGTGGTATTCAATCGGTGTTTTGGTTGCATTGCATGGAGTGGCTTTTTTATTGGTGTTTGGGAATTGACATTATGTTCCATTATAGTCAATCAATGACTTGTAATTGTTAAACTAGGTGTTTCTTCTGCTACAAAACGTTGAGCTTGAAGAGCTACGAGAACTTTGCTTGCGTAAAGATTGAATCATTGTGCATTTGGATAAATAGAATTGTGTTTTGGTTATTTGCTTTTCATTTCAATGGTGTAGAATAGATGTTTGTACTTGTATTCTAAACCACTAACTTCTGTGATATTATATATTTATATGTGTTGTAATTTGAGTGTCATGTGCTAGATAGTTAAGCTTGGGTCAGAGTCCAATATCACTTTAACTTTTTTTTCCGGTAGCATTTGTAGTTTGTAGGTCTTGGATTTGTGTGATTGTTTAAATTAATGTTGAAAGTTTCAGACTTTAGATATTGCATTTTGCCCTGCAAAGAAATGCCATTCACATAACACGTTTGTGAAACATGCATGATACTAGGGCTTGAAAATTATGTTATTGGTATTTACTGAAAAGGTTTACATTTGGAGAGTATGTTTACAACCATTGCTTGGTACTTTCTCATGCTGTTTTCATGCTTCATGCTATTGTATTTGCAATTTCATTGGGGAAATTAATTCATTTATTTTCTTCTGACAATGGTTTGATATTTTCAGATTGAGGGAGATGTTTTGGCGGTAAAGAGAGCGCTTGTTGCAGTTTCTCGCTGCCTTCAAGATTGTCAACTACTTGATAAAACAAGGATGATCAGCAGCAAACCTGCTGAAACAGTTCCCCTAGAACCTGTGCCTGAAATACGTGTAGATGTTCATTCACAGTCACAGCGTAGTTTGGTGCTACCTGCTATGCCAAGTAGTACCTTAAGTTATGCTTCAGGGGCTCATCCTTTGTCATTAGAGACTCATCAAGTCCCCTCCCTGGACGTAAAGTTGCCAGAACAAGTAGTTTTTAAAATTCTTTGTTCAAGTGAGAAGGTTGGGGGTGTTATTGGAAAGGGAGGCACCATTATTAAGGCTCTCCAGAATGAAACAGGTGCTTCTATTACTATTGGACCTACTTTGCCTGAATGTGATGAACGTTTGATCACTGTCACTGCAGCAGAGGTTTGGCATTCTGATAATCTCCTTTCATATTTCTATCAGTACTTATGTTAATAGAGTATGGAGTAATGTGTATTGCTTTGGTGTCTTCTCCTTCAGAATCCACAGTCTCGTTACTCAGCAGCACAAAAGACTGTTGTTCTTGTTTTCTCAAGGTCAATAGAGGCTGGCATTGAGAAGGGACTAGATTCAAGCTCAAGTAAGGGACCTGTTACGGCAAGGCTTGTAGTACCATCAAACCAAGTTGGTTGCTTGTTGGGAAAAGGAGGCACTATTGTTTCAGAAATGCGCAAAACAACTGGTACTGGCATAAAAATATTAGGAGGAGACCAGGTCCCAAAGTGTGCGCAAGAGAATGATCAAGTGGTGCAGGTACGATAGAGTCCCTTTTTTTTTTTTTTTTGCCTGTTAGTTAGGTGCAAGCATGCAAAAGATATATATATATATATTTGCAGCGCTGAAGGAAGAATATTATACTGTTCTGTGAGAAAGTTTAACTATCAGTTGACTTAGGGAGGGCTTCAGCGGTTGGTTTTATGTAATTTTAGGCGTGTATTTAATTTTAACAGGCTGACTTGTTAGGAGGCCTTGTTAATGTCTGTTTTCTTTAATACTTACTTTTGGGCGGGGTCGAGTGTTCGGAGTAAATATGGATGATGCGCTGTTTAGATTGATCATAAATTGTGAAAGATTGTGAAAATTATCAACTCATATAAAAATGCATGGAATCATTATAGTTCAGTTTCCTCTCTCTCTTCTTTTGGCTTGTTCCATATGTGGCTGATACGAGTCCATTACAAATTTTGGGCATAGATGGGCCCCAATTATTTCCCAGATACCGTTTTTTCCCACTTGATATTGTAGGACATGGTTGTTTGGATATTCCGTTTTCAGAGCAACTGATGACGGAGCTAGAAACGTGATCTAGTGTTTTATTCATATGACATTGTGTATTAATTGCTATTGGGTTCCTTAATCATATTACAGAACTCGGATATTTCTTTATTTAGTGATAGTTCATCACTCATATGATATTTCATTCAACATTGTTTCATGTGGATAGCTTGTTCGACATTGTTTCATGTGGGTGATTTTTTTTTTTTTTTTTTTTGCCTCTATTTGTTTCTTGATTTGTTTGTTTAACAGATTTCAGGAGAGTTGCCAAATGTGAAGGATGCAATATACCACATAACTGGCAGACTCCGAGATAACCTATTTTCCAGTGTGCTTACTGCTCCTGGAACAAGGAATGCTTCTGTAATAACTGAGACTAGTCCCTATATAAGATTGAGAGAGCCATTGAGGGATACATTTAGGGATCCATTGAGGGAAGCAGGGATGGATCCTTTGAGGGAAGCTGGGAGGGATCTAATAAGAGACACTTTGGGGAATCCGTTGAGGGATCCATTGAGGGGTGCTTTGAAGGAGCATTTTAGGGGTCCGACCCCTCTTAATTTGCACTCATCTGTAGGTTTTTCTCATAATCTAATTAGACACACTGCTTTAACACATAGTATGGATCATCTTGGACTGTCACGTAGTATAAATCGTCCTCCTTCACCAAGGTTGTGGGCATCACAGGTAAAGTCTCTCTCTCCGTGGCCCCTCTGTCACCTACAAAACAAGGAAAAACTGAAGAAATAAGTATTGAACTTCTTATGTTCGTCTACTTTATATGTTGATTGCAGACAGTAGCAGGAGCAAATCCAAGAGGCATCACAGATGTCAACAGAGGACTGTCATCTTTTAAAGGAGGCGTAGAACTTGGCAGGTCAGCGACACATTATTTGGTTCAAAAATATGAGAATAGGCAATGGTAACATTGGGATTGGTTTTATGTCGAAAATGGTAAATTTACTAAAATTGTGGCCAGATGGCATCACAATAATAATATCATAATTAATTAATTGCTATTATAGTTGCGATTGGCCTTTGATTAGTGAAGGGTGGGAAATTTGGTAATGCCGGGGCCTTGACCCCTTTGTTTATGACTCAATTATTAATTCAATTGGCTCTTATATCCATTCAACCAGCTTACTGCTAATGACATTGTATTTGTTATTAACTAAAATAGCTGACTGAATCCAGATAAAACCCCATTAAAACCTAGCCCTATCCACCAGAACTTCTATGTTTATTTATTATCCATTAGATTAAACAATGGGTTGGGGGGGGTGGGGAATAATAAACAAACACATGGATGATATTGAGTACCACAATCAGAACCAGTGGTTGTTAGGCACAAGAAGTATCTGAGTCAACTTTTGATGGTCCACAATCTTCTGGCATAGGTGGGGTTGAATCTAATGTATAATCTCTACGTTGTAGCTACTAACCAGAGAGACAGAAATATCATCCCTCAGCATGATGGACTCTCACTTTTTCTCTTCCAAATTATTTGTTATTATGCTCTCTCTCTCTCTCTCTCTCTCACACACACACACACACACACACAACACACACACACACACACACACACACACACACACACACACAATCTCAGTTTGTCTCTCTGGCAAATTTCTTTTTTTTTTTTTTTTTTTTTTTTTTATACCATTTGTTTCACACAAGTCAAAGTTATACTAATAAAATCAGAGGAACAGTTGTTAGTGATTTCAAATAATGCTTCTGTTACTTGGTTACAAGGTTCATTCTATCAGCTTTTACTGGCGGACATAGGAACATCAATTGATGTTAAAGGTTTATTTGTCATTTTCACAGAATTAGTAATCCCTCTTGATAGCTAATTTATAATGGGTGAATTTGAATGGTAAAGTAATTTTTGCCACCTCTGTGTAGTAGACAGGAAGAATTGAAGAAAGGCTTACAAAAGAAAGAAAATCTTAATTCCTAAAATTTAACGTTTCCACAAAATTTTATGGCGAATTAGCTTAGAAGTCATATCTAGCATTTTGAAAATGCTTGAACCTTCTTTATTAAGTGGTATTTGAAATTGCTGGTCACTTGAATAGTTGAATTCCACAAGGTACTGACCCTCATGTCTGGTTGTGTAGTGGAAGCAAGTCTGCTATCGTGACAAATACAACTGTGGAGATTGTAGTCCCTGAAAATGTTATTGGCTCTGTATATGGAGAGAATGGTAGCAATCTCACTCGTTTGAGACAGGTATGCTTTCTGATTCTGTCTTTTAGTTTTTGCTCTAACTTTGTTGTATCAAACAATATAGTTCAACAAGTTAATCAATATGAATCCATGCATTTAATTGATAGCACATAGCTACTGATAATTATGGTATTAGTAGCCTCTGTTATTTTTTATAGTTACTTATGTTTGCTTGATCTGACATTGACAATCTCAGAAGATGATTAAAGATAGTTTGTAGAAGTTGCTATGTTTTATTCTTTTGAAGGAGATAAGGGATATTGGTCAAGTGAGGGTTGAGCCTTAATAGAATGAGGAACATCTAAAAAAGTTTGTTCTCACTGTTGATTTGCCTCATTCACTTTGTCCTAACTATGCTGGTTAAGAAAAGTGAAATTTTATCTTTAGCAAGCTTGTTTTATGAGATCAAGCTTGTAGTCTTCCTTTTATTAAAAGAACTTCAAGAATCATTTTGATAGCTTGGATATGCATACTATAATAACACCTAAATTAGAAATACAGGCATGATCAACCTATTGACTTGATAATTAATCCTTTTTGCTTATAAATTTTGACATCTAAAGAATTCATATATGAAGTACCAAAAAAAAAAAAAAAAAAAAAAAAAAAAATCAACTTTTGTTGTTCTGTGAAAAGATGAGAATTTGAACTATATTTACCATTAAATAAACTAAACTCGTTTTCCTGCTATCTGTAGCCAAATTTTGAAGCAAAAAGATAAACAACAGTACAATCAGTTTGACAGTCTTGCTAAATCGAAAACCACTAGAACAAATCAACTTCAATCAACCCCAAGTCCAATAAGGCTTCTGTTCTACAATCATTGTACAAAAAAAAAATCCTTATACTTGAAACCAATTAGCAATCCTTCAAAACAACCCCAAAGAACCATTAATCATAGCCTGTGCTTCTTATATATTTGGAAATATATGAAGTCAAATAGAAGTTTAAAAAATGAAAACTTTTGCAGTTCAAATTTTAAATTCTTGTTGAATACCAATAAGGAAGCAGAACTTTGGAACTTTTTTATCTTAGTGGGTAGGATTATACTTTTGTCAAGAAGCATGAAAGTGAAAAGTTAAATTTAGAAACTATCCTTTCACGGATATAATGTGGCATCAGTAATGCCCTTTTTGATATTTAATTATTCCTGGTTCTTCTTTTCAATAATAATTTAGGTTGATCTATTCAAAAACTGTTTCACTCCTTAAGACATTTTACACAGTATAGATATATTTTAAAGTCAACATCAGCTCATCAGCTAGTGTTCCTTAATCAGATTTCAGGCGCCAAGGTTATAGTGCATGAACCTCGTCTAGGAACAAGTGACAGGATTATCGTTATATCTGGGACACCTGATGAAACCCAAGCAGCTCAAAGTCTCCTTCAAGCATTTATCCTCACTGGACAACCATGATAAAATTAAAATGTTCGCTCATGACTTTTTAGTTTAACAAAGAAGACAATTCCTGTTAGTAGCCTGCTTAATTTGGTTTTTTCTATTAACCAAATTCTGTACACTAATTTGTGCCTATATTTAGGCCAACCCTGTCTTATCCAACATTGGCCATTTGGTCCAACTTTTTCATCAATATGTTTCTTAGTGATTGAATGTCTCGGTTTCTGGAACTTGATGGCATTTTCCATAACCATTTTCTATATTCTTACCTTGGTTCTGGTCAAAATACTATTTCCCTAGTTCACCAAATGATTATATAATCTCTGTTCAATTTCGTTAAGCAAACATTTGAATTCAATGAATTTACACATGAAATGAAAGGTAAAGCTTTGACCAACCCGAGGACACAATGTACAAATACTAAAATGAATGTTGCATTCTTGAACAGAACCTGTCAACAATATCGAAACTTGGTTTAATCAATAGTGGAAATGTGCTGAACTTTGTACAGATTGCATAATCAAATGATTGAACATAACAACTCTGTTTCAGCAGCCAGAAAGAGTGCATAAAACAAAGCAACAGAAAAGAAATACATTTGAATATATATGTTGTTGCCATTGCGCAACTTCATAAGATCAAGCTTCTATTTTACTTTGGCTGAAATTGCATCAAAATAAAACCTCGCAGCAATTCATATAGTTTCTAAAGCTGGTAATAACAGAAAAACTCCAAAAAAAAAAAGGGAAGGAAAAATAAAAAAGAGGAAACCTTAATATTTTTCTACTCCCTCCTGGTCTAGAATATGCACTTTTGTTCTCTGTGTTTGTTATATAGTGTAATACTGAGTCCTTGACATAAAATGCTATATAACTTTTACTGAACTTTGTTCTTTTATTGGATGTTCGGCTTTTACTCTAAAACTTGATTGCCTTATCTAGTATGAATGAACAACATAAAATTTTCTTGAATTCATTTGAAATTTCATTTCCATGTTCTATAAAAATGAAAATGTTCATTTCATGATTCAATTTTATTTGATTCAACTAAATTAAATTGTCATTTATAAACAAATTATATACTTCAAGTCATTGATGGCAAACAAGGGTAAGGATAATTACAAGTACCATTATATTTTAAGCATTACAATGTGTTTTCTAACTCTTAACTCAATTTCAATAACCATTCTCATGAATTTTCCTTAAGTATTTATAGAATGTATTTTAAATTAGTATGTGATTAGTACAAAATAGCTAAAGTACTATGTTAAGAATATTATAGAAAAGTTTAAGATATTAGGTTAAATCTTATTAAATGCAACTCATAGATCAATTATCATTGTAATTGTTAAAATTAAGCTGTGACATTTCCTACTTAGTAAGAACTATCCCGTATTTTTAAGTTTTATGTAGAAAATAATAATTTTTGTTGATATTGTAAGGCTTTAAAATAAGTGGTGCAATCTCTTATCATTCGAAAATCCAACACCCTATATGTAATTATCAAAAAATTGGATTGGACTGCATTTCTATAATATGTATAAATCAGAGAATGGAGAGGAGGAACATTAGGGTTGGCAAAAATACTCCTATTAAATTTATGGATTAACAAAAATATCTTTTAAATCTTTTAATTTCATTGGTTAAAAAAGGTTAATTTAATTTGATTGGTTACATTGGTTTCCTATTTAAATTCAAATTCTATTGACTAATAAATAAAATAAAAAATTATTTTAATTTAGGAAGTTGATTGTATAGCAAGAAAATTACATTAAAGATTTTGATAAACGTTAAGAATATAATAAATCAAATACTAGTTTTATGGTGAGCATTGATATTATACATATTATAGATATTAACAAACGTGATATAAAATTATGTTTATCAATAATAAGATCAACTATATATTATCAATCCTAATTTGTAAATTTTGTCCAATCTCAATATTAATTTTTTTTATTACCAAGGATTAATATTTAAATCCAATTAGGAATCCTCATATTTAAATTTAAATTTATTATTAAAAAATATTAAATCACGAGTATGAACAATGAGTATAAATAGCATGCAAAGCACGTTCTTGAAAACTAGTACTCCTTAAGTTTCATCCTGGTTGCTCAAATTTTGAAGTTCTGCAAGCTTCAGAGCTGGGAAAAAAAATGCCACTTAAAACCTTGGAGAAATCAACCCTAACACTTCCAAATCATACGACAGAATGGATGGCATAGCGTCAATAAGTGCAGGATAACAAGCATTACTTAAAATTCTCGAGAATAAAATTGGTTGTTGCTCCTGATGCTGATTGGCATTGGCTTGAGAGGAATTATCACACCAATGATTGGCATAACCAATATTACAATTCTTAACTCTAGTTACTATCAGCCAAGGATTAATAATGATTATTATTATTATTATTACTCTTACGATTTAACTCTTAAGATCAATGTATCATCGTCTCTGCTGAAGGGAAGACAAATTTCACCTCCCTTCTCAAACATAACATGGATATTACAATTTAACTCATGCTGCTGGTATCATTCCAACCAGTATCTTCTTCAACTACGATCCAAGTATGCCCTACGGAATAAAGCAAAATTTCTGCTCAAAAGAAAAGAAAAAAATGCTATAATTGAATTAGGGCTTTCAAAACATTAATATTGTTGAAAAAAAAAAAAAAAAAAAAAAAAAAAAAAAAAAAAAAAAAATCTTTAGGACTAGCGATTTAAAAACAAAACCTCCATTGCTGGATAAGGTAAAAATCTCACTAGAGTCTCTTAGACCATCCTTTCCTAGCTCCAGCTTCTTGCAGTAATGGATATGGTTGTTCACTTGAGATGGATCTACCTGGTTAGCAATCCACTCAGATTTTTTCTTTTCTTGCCTACACAAAGTGTATGTATGCCATCTCTCACATGAACCATACATGTACGATTAGAGTTGAAGTTTGCGAGAACTATCTTTCACTTGCATGGGTATAATACAGTTAAGCCTTCAAGATTTGAAGAAAAGTAGTGCAAGATAGGATAAAAAAAGAAATTACTTAGATTACCGCAGTTAATTTCCTTGATCATCTTCTTAGTGTTGATTAGAAATACAGGACAGGTGAGAATTGGATTTCTCTATCGACATGTCATCACCCAGCTTTCAAGCAATCAATTTCTTGTCAATGATGGAAAGTGACTGTCAAGCGAGCAGAACCTATGATAAATGTGAGTTTTTTCATATAGTCAGTCATTTAGTTCTTTTTTGAAATTATTTTGCTCTTAATATGTCCATACTATATATGATTGTATAGAATTTATGCTTGTTAGTCGTTACTAGCATTTTAATAATCACTTCTTTGTCAAAAGTTGCAATCTTCAAGATGTAGAGACTGACAAAAGTCACCAAGCAATGAGCAACAACTAAACAAGCCAAGGGAGATTCTTTTGGTAACTTGGTTTTTTAGTTTCCCAGGTAGACATTGTCAATGACATATTGTGGATTCTACATAACCCATTAATGGAAATTTACTTCGAAGCATAAGCAAAAGCAGAAACGGCAATAAATGCAATAATAGTTCAGCTAACTAAAGATTTTGTCAATTACGAACTATTAAAGGAACTTAGACGTTGTGAATGACAATCGTGAATGGGAGCCACCTTATGTAGAATTCCCAAACTATAAGGTAAACGAGATCTTTTATAGCATTTGAGCTGGTCTTTTTCAAAATGCTGGAATGAAAATAGAAACAAAAGAAAATAGTTGCCAGAAGTAAAAGAAAGGAAGAAATTAGATGCCATTGACCAAGAACTTTGATACCTTATCGTTGCTCTATGTTCAAGCATAAACTCAACAAAGGAAACCAAAATACAACTTAAAGAAAGTTTCTTGTTGCACAACGTTAATGTATATATTATCACTAACTGCAATTGATGGAAGAAACAAGTTCTGATTGGGTTAAAACCCAAACTCTTTTTAATTCTTCATAGCTGAGGTAGCTGCTGTGGCAGTTGCTGGCTGAGATGTTGGCTTGAGAGTGATTTCCACATTGTCATGCACTCCCTGTAATAGTAGCTCACCATCATATGTTACAATTTTGCGCTTCTTTGCTGCTCTTAGTGTTCCAACTAGTGCTTCAAATATGTTTGCACATCTATCATCATTGAATAATACACCAAAGGTCACCTATAAAATAGAAAACTAAAAATGAGACATTATTTGATCTCAACTATCAAAAAAGAAAACAACAATGGCGTAGGAAGTATTGGATTTATTAGAAAGGGGTAAATGTTCTTCCCTTTCATGTGTTGTGATGTGTGAAATGGTGATTCCATTCTCCAAAGTACACACTTTCATAACCTTTTATGGTGTCAAGAGACAGGATGCTTTGATGAGTATCTGTTTGCAGTTATAGCAAGAACGAAGATTTGAGATGTACCGATTGTGAAGACACCCAAGACTGAAGTATGCATCTAGTTTGTCTTTTGCAAATGGTGATGACAAATACAAATTAAGGAGGTTAAGAGCCTGTGTTTCTCATATTATATGTAGCTTTATTTTAAGCAGTTTTACGTTGATAATATTGTTGATTCCCCCTCTTGTAAGTGATGAACTTCTCTGAATAGGTTTGCTAATATTTTTTACTGATGTATTTTTACGTTGTCCACTTCTACTGATATTTTTTTAACCCAAAACAAAATGGAAAATAGAATTCACCAAATGATACAAGATAAACTAATATGTTGAAGTTAAATATTTATACTACCCTATCAAAGATGAAATGGGATATGATATAAAGCAAAGAGCGAAGTTAATTTCTTGACCAATTACAATGCAAAAAATATGTCGTTACATTAAGAATAAGTTTTTCTTTTTTCTTTTTTTTCTTAAATTATTCTTCTGTGAGACGAGGAAACTAGGAGTTTAAAGTTCAAAGTGTAAGCATTATAAAGTTGGTCCGCATGTACAAAACTTATATATTCAAGAGTGGGGATTATTTTCATTACTACAACTGCTACTACCTTTTGCATTGCTATTATTATTATAATCATAGAAGTTATATATGATGACTATCTAGATATGGCTTAGTGGCCACCACCTTCCAAAGGTACATGGTTTTGTATAGTATTTCATGGAAATATAAAATAAAAATAAAGTTCAAAATCTGATATGAATTTTGCCCAGTACAGGCAATCAACAAGCAAAATGCCAATCCAAGTCTAAAAAGGGTTCGAAGACTTGATCATTGGATATCCAGCCATATATGATGTTTCAGTTCAATTGCTATTGAGAGTCTCAACCATGTTTTTGCAAAACCAATGGTATTTTTTTAACTTTTTTTCTAGCCATGATTCATCAAAAGCAATCAAAGTAATTGTTTTTAGTACAATTTTTAAAAGTAGCTCAGAGCTCCTTCATTGGCTGAAAGGGCCAAATGAAAGGATAACTAATCATCACCAAAATTCAAAGAGGTCTCTTTTTTTAATTTATTCATGAACTGCCAATCAAACTGTGGCATTTTGTATTGTGTTATTATCGAAGACAAACTGTCAACAAGTGAAGCAATATGTAAACTGCCTCTTTTTCAAAAGCATCCTAGGTTTTCCCTAAAAAAAGATCGGAGAACTTTGGTTTGGTAGCTTCATTGCTAATTCCTATAATGGATAATTGATCTTTGTAAGTTTGACTTAGAAGGAAAAAAGATAAGAAAAAGAAACTATTTTCAAGATAAACGTATAGGCAATATTTGGATTAAGCATTTTTAAATCTATTTGAATTTGTCAAAACTTTATTGCTTCTAATATGGCAAACCATATGAATCAATGAACATTACACTAAATAGATGCAGAAAATAGATAAATGGGAAAATACCATATAAAAGAAAATGAAAATAGAAATACAAGTATTGACCAGTAATGTGTAGATCCCCGCATAAATCCAAAAGTTCTGAATTCAAAATTTCATGAAAATTCAAAAGCTTATGTTTTCCCAAATCAAACCTGGAGTTCGGCAACTACTGAACATACGCAGAGGAAAACACAGAAAAACGAAAAGAAATCCATAAGAAAAAGAACAGCAATCTAGATCCAGTTTTTATAGATACCCCAAAATCAATGAATAATAGATCCACCATTTATTGATTTCCCAGTAAATCTAAACCCAGATTACCAAAAGTCTCAAATGCCATGGATATTCATTCAATTCAAGTGATATCTATATCACATATTGTAGAAATTAAAAAGAAAAATAAAAGAAATTTACCTTATAGGAACCATCAGGTTGGATCTTGCCAAGTCTTTCGATCTCTTCTTTGAGCCTCTCGACCTCTTCTTCTACGTTCATGGTTTGGTTTCCTTTCTTCAACAAAGTATCTTTCTCTCAATTATTTTCTTATCCTAGCTTTGCGGTCTGTCTTACGGTTCTTTATATCAAACTTTCCATAGTTCTCCCACGTTTTTGTTAGCGTTTTGTAATTAATACTTTCCTTTTCCGATGTTAAAGAAAACTGGATATAATTTTCTTATTTTTTTACTACAAATAGTATGTTTTTGTACACTAAAAATGAACTAATTATTTTGGTAATTTTATTTACACAATTGATTTCATATATTAAACATTAAACGTTAAACATATTATTAATACTATAAACTAGTCATATAGCAGCACATTATGCAGGTTAATGCTTTCAAAATGCCCCCATTTTGAATCCTCAAGTTAAATTAACAAAGGTCACTTGATAGATATGCCCTTCTGCTGGCTAGCTAAATTACATGAACGAAAAAGTAAGTAATAACCAATTAGTTAGCTAGTTTGCTACTTTTATATGTCCTTGATGGATATAGTATTTAGTCGATGTGGGATTAACAGAAGACATTTTTATATGTTAGATCTTTAATTTAGTATATCGAAGTTTTCTAAAGTTTGATCTTAGTTTCAAGAAAATCAAAAAGTCAGATTAAAAATCGAATTGATTTAAAAAATGCTTGTAAATACTTATCAAATTGACTAAATCTAGCCAGCTTGGTCAAATTTTAATTTGATTTAAAAAATTTGATTTTAGTTTACTAACTTTAGTTCAGTTTGATAATAGCTCCTAAGGCAGTATTTAGTGTTTTTATTATGGTCAAATACCTCTATTATTTACATTGTTTTTTATAGCATTGTTTATATTAATGTTTAGATATTAAGAGAATGGATCATGAGAATGGCCTGAGTGACAAAGCTTCAATGACCAGAACTCGGGTCCTGTGCCAGCGAAGTGGAAAGGGATTTTGCATAAGTGGTAAAGACTCGAGTTCATCTTTTTGCGATAGAAAGCTTATAGGAGCTCGTTTCTTTTGCAACGGCTATAAAGCTACCAATGGAAAGATGAATGAGTTGACGGAGTACTGATCTCCACGGGATTCTGACGGCCATGGCACTCACTGCATCCATACCCGCTAGCCTTTACGTATTATCAGCCTTGGCTACGCCAAAGGTATCACAGCAGGAATGGCTCCTTGGATTGAACGCGTTCTTGTTCTCCCTTTCGCGTGCTTCAGATTTGAGAAGAATTTGAGAAGCAGGTGTTTTAAAGAACCTGCCCCTCTTTTGCTCCTCAATTAGGTTAGGGTAGAATTTTGGGGAAAAACATCGTTAGAGCGATAATAAATAGGGGTTAACCGGGTAATTTTATTATTTTTGCCATGTGGGACAACCTATGTGGATTATATACATAACCGGACACATAGATATACGCGGTTCTCATTTAATTCCATTAGATATTTAATTGTCCATATTATCAGAAGACATCAAATTGAAAAAAATATATAATATTTAATTATCATAATTTTTCGTTCAGACACTAAAATATAAAAAAAAAAAAGTCAAATTCAGAAAAAAAAAAAAAAAACATTATCCCATTAATATAGTACTATGAACCAATGCTTAAAAGATATTATTGTTTGTACTAAATTAAATATACCACCATCTCATACCAATTATAAGTTGGAAATAGCATTGATATCTTTTAGGATGGCCTCTTGAAAAATCATAGATATTCCACAAAGCCACAGCAAAAATTTATATAAAAAGCAAAAGGCCAAAATTATATTTAGCTTTATTTTTTTATACCCAATCATCTCCTGCCATGTGTCATATCAACGCAACCTCCGTGAGCCACCCGATTTTCACCGGTAATTTTATCACTTCCACACGCTTTGAACCGTGTCGCCAGAAATTACGCCACTCTTGTCCCCTGTCCTAATGGCCACTAACCCAGTGGCATAAACCGTAAATAATATCCATTTATGGTGGCAATCTTCTAATCCTCATCGTCCTCCTTTTTCATCGCCGCTTCTTCCCCATCTTCTTTCATTTGACCAACATAGAAACCCTTGTTCCTGTTTCCCAAATTTAGGGCTCTCTCTGTCTCATTTCGTTAATCTTTTCACGTTTTTTACACTAAAAAAAAAAAAGAAGAAATTGTTTTCTGTTTTGTTTTATTTTATTTTAGCATATATCATTAATTCAATAGTGATATCTTTTAATTTTTTTTATATTGGGTTTGCTTAATTTTTCAGGTTCATTTTCTATTGCCTTTTCTTTTCTGGGTTCTTGTTTTGGTTAAGAATTTTCGGATACAGAAATATTTTAAAGGTTTGTTCTTTTTCTATTCTGTAAGAAGATCCTAATTCCTTCGTTTTGGGTTCTCTTAAATTCTCTTTTTAGGGCAAATTTGTTGAGCTTTTGATATTGGGGTTCTGTTGTTCCATGTCAATAGACCTTTGAATATAATGAAACATGCCAAATTCAAATAGACAAGCATCGATGTACACTGCAGAACATATGGAGATACATGGCCAATTGGAAGAAGACGACGAAGATATGGCTGGAGGTGGGGAGGAGTCCATAGACAACCCTAATATCCACTATGAAAATGGTGCTGGAAATGGTGGTGGTATGGAAGATGTTCCTCCCTCTGGTATTCGAGTTACTGGTGCACAAGATTATCCTTCAATGCTTGGACATAGTAGCCATGTTGACCAGCTCACTCTGTCTTTCCAGGGTGAGGTTTATGTTTTTGATGCTGTTTCCCCAGATAAGGCAAGTATATTGCTGCTTGTTGAATTTTGCTTTCTTTTTGTTGCTGGTTTGGCTGAGAAGTACTAGATTTTGCTTCTGGTTTTAGTTGATTTTGTGAATTCTGCTGTTTTTTGTGGTTCCATGTTGGTTCAGTCGGTTGACGCTTGGTTAAATTTTTATGGTGTTTTGTATGCATGCATGGTCTGCTACTTTAGGTTCACAAAGTTTTTTTGTTAGTGTGGTTAATCCTGCAATAGTGCAATGTTTCTATTTATTAGTTGCTGGTAAATGGTAAGAGCTTCATTTAGTTTTGTTGTTGAGTCTAATTATGTTTCCATTCGTTGATACTTGCTTAGTGAAAAAAAAAAAAAAAAAGGTTGGCTTATGAATTTTAGGCTTGGGTTGAATTACCTCGACAAAAACTGGTTTCTCTGATTATGTTATTTTAGGTGGGTGTATCCTATTTCCAAGACATGGGTTTTGGCTTCCACTTTGTACTCGGCATGTAATTTTTCATCTGAAAGGATTTGACTATTCTTTCATCTTTCTGATTTCTTTTTTCTCATGTTATATTTTGTTTTTTGATGGGTTTTCCTGAAAATTTATAATTTTTCCACCTAGGATTTTGTTCAAGATCCGAAATAGGCTTTGTTCTGCAACTTGTCATATTTCAATAATCCTTAATACATAAAATTGAGTACTATGATCAAATAAATATTTTTTGGTTCCTTATTCAAACTATTCATACATCTTTTGCTTCATGCTTAGGTACTGGCCAATTTGTTGAGTTTTAGTGTTAGGGTTTAGAATATCTGTTGGAAAAAAAAAAGTTCATGTTCAGTTGGCTACTTCTGAATTGATGTTAGTTTTGGTTTAGGTGTTTTGGATGAACCAAATTGAGCCATGTCATAATATTTGATTTTATGAAGATGTCACATGTGTTTTGGATGTTTAAATATGTGATATGGCATTTCAGTTTAAGATTGTAGAATTTGAGTATTGTTTTTTCAGTTAATCTTTCCAATAGTTGAATCGTTTTGATTTCAGTAGTTTCATCATTTTGAGGGAATTGCATAATTAACTAGAAGTAGTTTGTGCTCGTTGGCTTTAACAGGTGCAGGCAGTACTGTTACTTCTAGGTGGATATGAAATCCCTTCTGGCATTCCTGCCACAGGGGCAGTACCTCTTAACCCTAGGGTATTTAGTAATTCTATTTATGCAAGTTCTCTTGCATCACCTTTTTTTTTTTTTTTTTTTTTTTTTTTGTGAAGTGACATTGCTATTTTTGTTACATGCTAATACATGTCTCCTAGGGTCCAAGTGACTTATCGGGAAGGTCAATTCAACCTCAGAGAGCAGCTTCGTTACGGCGGTTCAGGGAGAAGAGAAAGGAGCGTTGTTTTGATAAGAAAATACGCTACAGTGTCCGGAAAGAAGTTGCTCTTAGGTATTCTATTAATTCATTTATGTTCTTATGGCCTTCCATAGGGATGTTAGAGGCTTGCTTGTTCTGACCATAGTCTGTGATTCATAGAAGTTGAAATGACCTTGTCCAATTGATATAACAAGCTTCAACTTTGTGCTACTATTCTTTATTCAATATATTTTATATACAGGCTTCAATTTTCTTGTTACCATTAGGCCTTTCATGCTCTTTTCATCCTTTCCCTTTAAGAGAAAAACTTATAATGGAAGTTTATAACAGATGATTAGTATTTCAGGTTTTGTATCATCCTTTTTGAAAGTCTTTTATTATTTTAGATATATGCATCTAGGAAGCATCATTTGCATACAGCAGAAAAGGATTTGGAAGGCTTGGTTGAATAATTATTGTCCTTCTTAAAAAATATTCTATCACTTTTCCTCCACAAAGCCCAGAAGAAAAAGGAAATAGTAAGTGGGCCGCAAATTGGTTTTTCTCTTACTTGTTTACAAATATATGCCTCTCGAAGCCTGCAATTTGACTTTGCTGCTTTTTATATAAATCCAATTATAATTATACTAGAATTGGCAACCTTCTTACTCCTTTTGCCTTTTGCTGTAATACTTGTTTCAAACACAATTTGTCATAGCCTTTTGAAGACATGAATGATAATATAACTATTCTACTTTTCTGAATGTAACATGCCAACAAATATTATTGAATTTGATTCATTTAAGCCATATATCAAGAGTCCTAACCATGTTAACCTTGAGGTTTTTAAGCTGTGAAGGAGCTGCAATATTTGGTCCCTTAGTAAGAATGCCACCTCTGATTTTTATGCTTCTATTTGCTAGAAGGCAAGTCTTATGTGCAAGAAATTGCTAAAAGTTTTATATGTTTTCTGCTGAGTATGGCTCTGGAGTCTCATCTTTCCCCCCTCTCTTTTTCATAACAATTTTGGAGCATATACTTCTTCTCATGGAATTTTTTTAGAACTATTTTCCTGAAAGGTTCATATCTAGAATACCTGGAATGGTGTACCAGTAATGAATACGACATATTAGCTTGAAGATACAAATCAAAGCTCCCATTTTCCCTTAGTTTCTGACTCCTTTATCTATTAATCTAAAGTGCTTCTTCCAAATGCTTGTCATTTTGGCCCTCTTATTATATGTTCTGTGTGGCTCTTGGCAGGATGCAGCGTAAGAAAGGACAATTTACTTCAGCAAAGGCTAATTCTGATGAAGCAGGCTCAGCGTCTTCTGGCTGGAGTGCAACACAGGGTTCTGGACTAGATGAGAGCATGCTGGAAACATTGTGAGTTTCAATTTGTTGCTCAAACCTGTGAACATGTTTCCAGTTCCCCTCTGTTTATTACCATCTGCTAAAGATGATATGGTACTAGTTTGCACTTCCCTTGAACTGGTGTTAGTTCATACTTGAAGATGTTAATTGCAAGCTTGTACCGCAAAATTGTGTGTTCTATCATTTCAACTGAATGGTGATATCCTTTCTTCTTATAAGACGTATTATGATGCATTATGCAGATGTACTCATTGTGGAACCAGCTCAAAGTCAACTCCAATGATGCGACGTGGACCAGCTGGTCCAAGAACCCTTTGCAATGCATGTGGGCTCAAGTGGGCCAACAAAGTAGGCATATGAGTGATTTCTGTTCTAACAAAATAATTAGCAGAACATATTTCATTGTCTCATTAAAAAGGATTGAGTGTTGCAGGGAATCTTGAGAGACCTTTCAAAGGTGGCGAACATGGCAGGTCAAGGTCCTCCTGCAAAGCCAACTGAACAGGTGCATACCTTGTATTTTATATCCCTTTCTTGTATTGCTCATATGAAGGTAGACATTTAAGATTGCAAGATTCATTTCCTATTATTATATTATTGTTTAGAAGCTAGATGGAAGATGCAAGTGCAAAACGAACTTGTTTGCAATAAGGCAACAAACTAGCATACCTCCTCTAAACCAATAATATTATTGGACCTCTCTCATCTCACTAACCTCCTAACTATTCCACTTGTCTGAACAATATTTAGCAGATTCTTTGTGAAACCTTCCCTCTCTGATCCTCTTTTACATGTTCTTAATTTCATTCCATTTTCTGCATTGTCTTTTCTCTTCTCTTTAAATATAAATGTCAATATTCTATTCACACAACATGATGTGCTTTTTGTGATTGACAACCCAACAATCCTAGAATCAATCGACCGGCCAAATGGCCAGCAACAGAGTGATATGTGGAGTCCATTAACACTCATGTCAATATCCTAGTAATGTTTGTTGCTTTCCATTTTCCCCTTCACCCACACCTACCAAAGTTCATGGATGGTTGCCAACACATGGGGTATAGTTTTATCCCAATATTAGGACTGCTTAGAACATAATATTGGTTTCATTTTTTTCCACTTCCATTAAAAACGGAAATGAAGTTTAAGTTTTGTAAATAGGGAACTTGGATTGAAATAGACAAAGAAGGCTTTTGAGAGAGAAAAATGAAGTTCAAAATTAGAATAGGATTTGACTGTCATGTACTCTCTGTAAGGTGTAGAATGTTGTACCACCCGTGTGCTGATGTAATCATGGAGACTGATCAGAGACGTGATTGCTCAAGTGAGTTGGTGTGGTGGTAGGGTGGGGGCTTCAGAAAGATTTGATTTGCTTTGCGGGTCAGTTATGTGTGTTGATGGTCATGGATAAGCAGCAGGCCATCTATGATTTTTCATCAGGTGAGGGTGTTAAGCTTAGGGGTTAGGTTTGGGATTTTGCAATCATGTGTTTCATATCTCATGTGATCATGTGCATGAATGGTAATGAATGTTGCTTGTTATTGTAACGACTCAAAGAATGGGATTATTCTTCGTTTGCGGGTCAGTTATGTGGGTTGATGGTCATGGATAAGCCGCAGGCCATCTATGATTTTTCATCAGGTAAGGGTGTTAAGCTTAGGGCTTAGGTTTGGGATTTTGCAATCATGTGTTTCATATCGCATGTGATCATGTGCATTTAATGATAATGAATGTTGCTTGTTATTGTAACGACTCAAAGAATGTGATCTTTCTTCGTTACAAGGTAAAAAGCTTAATATTCTGCTAATATAATTATTAGTATTATTATTTGGGTAAATTGCTAAAACCCCCACTTGAGGTTTAGTGAAACATACTGTTCAATCCCTGCTGCTTTAAAAAGTTTGCCACTCTTGTTCATGAGATTTGCTTCAGACAACACTTTAGTAAAACATACTGTTCAACATTTTTTTCCCCTAATCTATGGTGGTTCTGGGTTGTGACACTGAAAGGATGAGACTTGGCTGCTGCAATCGGTTAGACCCATTGCAGATCAACTCAACAGCACAACAGTAAAGAAAGAAAGGAACTCCTGAAGCCTAATGGTAGAGAGAGAAGAGAGACAGACACATGTACAGTGAAGAAAGAGAAGAAAGAAAATTAGGTTTGAGTAGATATGACCGTATGAGATACTTCTTATATGGACATTTAAGTCATTTCTTTTGTTTTAGCATATCCTGTTAAAGAGATGTTCATAAAGGGATTACAGTAGCTAATTTTTTAAAGAGGAGGAACCGAAGTGTTTATTTGACTAAACCTCAAAGGGAGAGTTTTAACAACTTACCATTATTTTTTCTTCTCTTTCTTTTCCCCCTATTTATAGGGAAGATAATGTGCCATCTTAAATTTAAGTGGCATATAATTTCAGTCGAACCTTTTTTCTTTGTTGCTTAGTTGCTAACATATGCTGTATCCTCCCTTTCAGAGTGAAGGTGAAGCGAACGACTCGGATGCTGTAACTTTGCCAGCAGATATAGTCTCTTCTAATGGCGATAATTCAGCTTTGACTGCGGAAACATGAATTGGTAGTGTCATCGTTTGCAGCCCTTCTTGTGAAATGGATAGTTGCTTCTTCTTCCTTTTCTTGCAGTTGAAGTGCAATTCAGACATTAGAAAACAGATTCATAGCATGTGTAATCTCTCTCTGGTTTCCTTCAACCAACTGTACATAGAATTTTAGTGCCTCTTGTTATATACATCAAATTGTCTCAAAACATAAGAATCTTCAAATGTCATATAATCTTTGTTTCTCATCCAATTGCTAGAGCTTAAAACAGGCAGTTAAAGGTTTTTTTTATGTTTCTTGTGCTTGCATCTTATATTTCTTTTTCCAATTTTTTATATATGTTGGAATTTAGAATAATGTTAAAACAATAACTAATTTAAAAATAAATTGATTTCAAAAATCTAAATACTTTATTAAAATTCAAAAAATAATTCAGTCTCAAAAAAAAAAAAAAAAAAAAAAAGTCAAAAAGTAATTGATTATCTAAAAACGTTTTGGATGACGAACTCTCTTTTTACATAGGTATACATACATACACGCAAGAGGCGTGTGTAAGCATATCCATAGTTGATTTTTAATAATTTAAATAAGTCATCTCCACGAAATACGGAATTTTATTATTGTTCCAAAAATATTAATAATATTATTAGTTTGTATAATAATTGAAAAAACAATATGAAAAATATTAAAGGCATTATCATTCTATTAATAATATCATTAATTTATTAATTATAAAAAAATAAATATTTGATTATTTGAAAGAATATGAATGATATTACTCTTACTGTCATAAAAATAGACCTAATTTAAATTTTTTATAGATTAAAAAATTAACTGTAATTTTTATTTAATCTTTTTCTAATATACCCTTACTATTTTTTTCCCTAAACTAAAAAATATGAAATATCAATATTTATATTAATCATGTATCTTAATTTTTTTTTATTAACAGTAATATTTTTTTTTTTTTTTTTTGTGTAAAAGAGAGGTTCTAAAAACATGTATCTATTTATATTAACTAATAGTGTTTCAACGTGTATACATTTATATAATGAATATTACATACTAAAAATATCTCATGTATTTTATAAATTTTATTTACAAAATTAATTATGCGAAATCTGAAATCACCGCTCTCAGAAGTCATTTGTGTAAATACTATTCCCAACAGAAATTTCATAATTTGAAATCTACTTATACCATCTGATGTTACACTTTATCCCAATAAGCCATATAAAAATTTTAAAAAAAGAAAATCAGATATGAAAATTTTTATAGGTCCAAAGATTTTCTTTCCAAAATTAAGCCCCGGCTTTTATTATTATACTTTTCTTTTAATGTATATTGCAGATTATTTGTACTCGTTAACTATAATTATTGCATGTAAATATAATTTAATTTATATTTATATAACTTTTTATTAACTTTTTGTCATAAATTATAATATCATCTTATTATAAATTATAATATTATGAGCAGTTTGTATTATTTAAAATTCAATAATACTGTATAAGATAATTTGGTCTAGTGGTTGAAGTGCACTAGATCTCACCCTTATGATCTCAGGATCGGGTCGTCGCTCCCTAATCCAAAGGGATTACCCTCTCAATCTAACAGGTAATACTAAAAAAAAAAAAATCCAAAAGTATTAACGAAGATTAATTTGACTTAACTTATAACATTTTTTATTTATATTATAGAGATTATATATTATAGATGCATAGCTATTATGATAATTTTTTACTAAGCCTATAAGCTTATAATTAATTTATGGTTACTTTTTTAGAGAAAAAAAAATTTTTAATGTGTTGTACGATTTGCAAATGTAACACTTTATATTATAGTTTTATTTTTTTATATATTTCTAGTGAATTTTATTTTTCTATTTTATATCAAATAATAAATTTTATAATATATTTATTAATAAATATAATAAATTATATTTTATTTTTTGTAAAATGATTATGATCAATTTAATAATAATAATAATAAAACATATTATACTCTTACCATATTTAATATGTACCTTATATATTATAGTATAACCGATCAAAATCAAATTAATTTTCTTCTTTTAACTCATAAAATTAAAATTATTAAAGATATTATATTCTTATCATATTTACTAGATATTTTATTTAGCATATAATATAATTTCTTACTTTATCCAATAGAATTTAAATCTAAATAGGAAATTAATATAATTAATTAAAATTAAATTACTTTATTTTTCAACCAATAAACTTAAAACCCTAAACATTATATTCTAACCAAATTTAATATGTATCTTATTTTGTATATAATATAATTTATTATTTTCCCATAAAATTTAGATTTAAATAGAAAATTAGTATAACCAATCAAAGTTAAATTATCTTTATTTGTTCAATGAATAAAATTAAAATCTTTAATGATATTATATTCTTACCATATTTAATATGTACTTTATATAGTATATAATATAATTTCTTAATTTATCCAATAGAACTTAGACTTAAATAGATAATTAATATAACCCATTACCATTTTTTTAACCCATAAAATTAAAATCGTTAATATAAACTTAGTAGGGGTATTTACGGCATTCCCCTTCTCATTCGTACTTTTACAAAATTTCAGTTTTTCCGAACGTGTATTGTATATTGTTTATACTCATTGATTTTTATTCGTCCCAAGTAATTATAATTTAATTTTTATATAAAATTTTCGATTAATTTTTTGTTATAAATTATAACACTATAAACAATTATATTACTAGAAATCTAAGAGCATTTACGAAATAGAAAAAATATTTTATAAAATAATAAAACTAAAAAAAAAAAATTCTCAACAGTGAGGATTAGTTTGACTTGGCTTTTATATTTTCAATATATATTATAGATAGATAGCTATTATAATAATTAATATATTAATCATTATTTAGTCTTTTAGAGCATCATATATAATTTTGATATTTTTCTTTTATTTTTATTTTTTGATAAAATAAATGAGAATATAATTAATCATGGTTGCTTTTTTTAGAAAAAAATTATTTCAACTTGTTATAGGATTTGTTAATATAACATGCTATATCATAATTATATATATTTTTTTAGTTGAGTTTTATGTTCTATTTTATATCGAACAATAAATCTGATAATATATTTCTTAATAAATTATATTTATCCTTTGTAAATTAAGTTATCGATAGAAAATAATTATAATTAATTAAATTAAATATTTATTAAAAGTAATAATTAAACAATATTACATTTTTTTTACTATATTTAATTTGTACCTCATGTAGTATAATATAATTGATCAAAATTATTGCGATTATTTTTTCAATCAATAAAATTAAAATCCTTAAAAATATTATATTCTTATCATATCTGATATATACCTTATTTAGTATATAATATAATTTCTTAATAAACTCTATTAACAAATCGTAACAAATCAATATATATATATATATAGTCAAGAAAGTGAGTGAAAAAGGAATTTAATTATAATAATTAATAAAAATTATATGCTTATATGCATTTTACATAATCCTCTTTGCCGACCAAGACCGAATATTGCATTGATTTGAGAGCTTTTACATTTCATTATTGCATTATGAGAAGTCTTTTTTTTTAGGCTTAAAAAGTCTAAAAAAATTATGTCTAAATTCATTAAATAATATATTTATATTAGTCTAAAAAAATAAGACTAATTGTAGAAGTAGTTTAATAATTAATTACGATTAAGATTTATTTCTTATATAGATAGCAATACTTCCTTAGTTATTTTCACCAAGTTTTTAATTTGTTTTTTTATCCTTTAATTTTTTCAAAAAATAAAATTAGGACCTTCAAAGATATTTTTGTCATCTTTAAATTTAATATATATATATATATATATATATATATATATTACAAGCCTACTTCTATATATATATTACAATTAAACTTTATAATATAAATACAAATACGAACTCTTTCAATTAATATAATAAGAATATCTTAGTAAATAATTATTAAAATTATAGTCTAAATCCTTATGAAATAAATTGTTAATCTCAATTAATTTGTGAGTTATAATTGAGAAGCTGTATAATAAGTTCCAAATTTATATATTATTATTTTCTAATTTACGTTCCCAATAAGTGCAAGAGTTATTAGTTTTTATTTTGACATTTTAATTTTACTAGTGAAGAATATGAACGAATTCCCCTGAAATGACCATGAATAGCCATCAAGTGGAATAAGAGATCGTTTATGCCCAATGACGGACCCACACTGAAGCCAATGGGGAATGATTGCCTTGAAATTTGAAAAAAAAAAATAGTATTTAAAAAAAAAAAGGTTAAAATCATTTTTGACTATGGACAAACTCTTTGTGACTTTGTCATTTTTATTTCTTAGTCCTATTTAATAGGATTCCAAATTTATTAATTTTCATCTTCACTCTAGTCACTTTTATTGGCATTTGGGGCTTGCAATACCACATATTCAATTACTTCTACTTCCTTTGTGGATTGAAGAAAATTGCTTGCTGTAAAAATGATGAATTTTTATATGAGACATTAAATTCTCTAAAATTTTGTATAAAATTAGTCCATAAATTTATCTTTTTTTATTATTTAACTTCAATTTAAATTAAAAAATTATTTTTAATACCTCGTAGTTTTTTTCTTTGAGATTAAATTCTTTAATATTCATATTATTGAAACATTGTTTCTCGTAAATAATAACAATACAATATTCTTTTTGTAATTAATATAAAAAGGAGTGTTAAAATTTGATTTTTTTTCCCATTGATTTTATTTAAAATTATAAATTTATACTTAATTATATATACGAAGCTTTTGGATGGCTCTTAGAGGCTAACGATTACATATTCAGTCTAATGTATTACAATTTATAGAGCTTAACAAATTAATTTTGGATTGCAGTATTTGACATAATTGCACATTATATTCAGCCGAATTATAGAATTTTAACAAATTAATTAATTTTGTAATAAAAACATGAACTTTAATTATTTAATGACAATTATTTAAAAGCAGACTTCGTATTAAAATGAGAAATGAGTTATTATTTTATTGTTTAGTGTTGAAGGAGACATAATTACAGGATTAATAATGAAATTATTATGAAGAGATTCCACCTAATGAAAAAGAGAGCGAGGTCCAATTTAATTTAATTAATTTTAAAAAATGTATCGTTATTTATATTTATTTTACATATACATTATTTTTGTAAACTATATATCTTAAGTGAACCCATTGACTAAATTTTTTGGATACATGATCATCTATAATATAAATATTATGCTCTGTCAACTCGATCAACGCTTCAAATCAAGATTGTACTTTTTTATTCTTTGTATATATTATTATTAAACTTCCTATACACAAATATAAAAATATATTGATATGTATCTTATATTTGTTTATAGTTTTTTGAAATTTTTAGTTTGATTTCTGTCAAAAAAATTTAAGATTCAATTGATATAATTTTTTTATCTTTTTATTTTGAAATTCTCATATAATCAATTGAAATTCTTATTAATTTTTTTTATAATTATATCACTTATAAAAAAAATTAAATGAATTAAAACTATATTTTAATTCTATTAGTTAACTACATTTTTATAATTCTGTTATTTAATTAATGCTTTGCCATGTCATCGTTCATGCTTTACAAATTTATAACAATACATAGATAGATAGTTGATATCAGCTTCTTATTCAACAAACTCATTTCTCAAAATTTGAAGCAAAAGAAAACTCAATGGCTCACAGATATTTTTTTATCGTTCTTCTTCTCTTCATGCTTATCACAGGTTCTTTTCCTTTTGTCTCTGTTTTTCAACTTAAATAGCTGAGTTCTTCATTTTTAGGTGTAATTATATATTTCTATTGTAGTATTTGAATTTTATCAATTAAGACAATTTTTTTTAATTATATGCATTTGAGCTAACAGAAAAATTAAAATTCGACAATTTTATTCAATAATTCAATTCATTCGAAAAAAAATCAAAAATTTTCAACCAAATGCTGAGAATTTAGAAAAAAATTATATTAATTCAGGCACTTAATTGATAAAAAATAAAAATTGTGCCGCTAAAATAGAAAAATGGAAAAATTTACGTACTAAATTTGTAAATATGCATAATTTTTACAGTGATGATTTTTGGGTTTATTTTTTATAGGTGGAATTTCTGAAATAACCTTCAATTTTGATAATAATTGCAAGGATACCTTATGGCTTGCCTCTAGTCCATCCGACGGTGACTTGGATCCTGAAAGTGGGCCGGACACACTAGAAATATTCTACATGGACGATCCATGGTCTGGAAGTATATGGGTACGAACCAAGTGTACCTCTAACGATACCTATTACTTCTCATGTGAAACTGGAGATTGCGGGTCGGGTGAACGAGATTGTCAAGGCCCACCACCAGTGTACCCGGTTACCCTACTCAATTTCAATATCAGCCAAAATGCTGTGTCGTATGAGCTGAGCTTGGTTCACGGGCATAATATAGCAGTTCAGATCCGACCAGATGGCGGGTCATTGGTTGATGGCGGATCTGGGCCATGCCCGATTGTTGAGTGTATTGGGGATATTAGTAATGTTTGTCCAGCTTCGCTTGTGGTTAAAAATAAGGACGGTGTCTATGTTGGGTGTAATAATCCATGTGATGTTTTAAATGACCCGAATTATTGTCGGGCTAATGATATTTCAACCCGGTTTAAGCAATTGTGTAGCTCAGCACATACGTATCCTGGGGATAATAGTCCTCCAATATATAAATGTAGTGGAGCTACTAGGTATTATATTACCTTCTGTCCTGTATTGTAGAATTCTAAATACTTTGCCATAAGTACTTTCTCTCTAACTGCGGTTATGGAAGAATAATGAGAAAAGTGGATTTTAATTGGTTTCCTTGTTCTTTTTTATTCATTGGTAGGCCGATGGACTGAAATAATAATATGGGCTGTACAACACGGGGTAGTCCTCTTATGGACTTACAATATTGATAAAAGCATTTATAGTCGAAAAAATTCAAATTTGAAACCTTTCACTTCTCACATAAGTAAGAAAACCAATTAAATCACACCTGATTGGTTGTGTTTCTCTTATTGTTTGTGTTGTGGTTTACCACACGTGATTGATTATTGTACATCAATAAACAGAAATTAAAAAACTTTGGTTGCAGGTTAGGACACTAGAATTAGAAAAAACTTATATTTAGGTTGATTTCATAGGACATAGTTGAGTTTAGATGTCTATACATAATATGCTATAACAGACTCAATTGAATAGAAAATGCATACTTGAGGAAAAGCAAAGAGAGACATAGAGAGATCAATGGTGATGATTATGAAGATGAAGTGAGTCATTTGCGCCGGGAGGGACTTGATGATGTAGATTTTGAATTGAATTCCAGCTTTTCTTCTTGATTCTTTAAATTCTTCTTATTCAAAATTTTCACTTTTAACATTTAATTTTTTGAAGTTTTTAATTCATGTTTTTTCACTTAATATTTAAATCTTTGAATTATAATGTTTTTAATCAAAATTTCTTCAAGTTAGGAGTATGAAGCAAACCTATTATTTTATGGAAGAATGAATATTAAGTTTTAAGTTTATTTAAGTCTCTTTATAACAAATCAACATTTTATTATTATTATTTTTTTAGTATCGGAGAAGGTTCGAACTCAAATTTATTATTCGGATTATATATGTAATTACTAGGCTATTCCTTGGTGTGCATATTTTATTATTAGTTAAATATATTTTTTTTTAATGAATATACACATATTAAAAATGCTGATTTTTTATATTTAAGGATATGATAGCGAGTTTAATTGAATATTAAGAATGTTATAATAATTTTTTAAAAATATAAAGTTAAAAAAAAAGTGTTAATGAAGGTATATTATCTTTATTTTCTAATGTTTGTTACATTTGAAATTTTATATTTCTTAAAAAAATATCAAATTTGTTTAAATTACAATAAATTATTAGGTAAATTGACTATATTATCCCTAATTTAACACTAATTTTCAAGAAAACCATTAAATTGAAATAAATAATTATTGATAGTATACAAATGATAAATATGATAAAAAAATTTATTACTCGTTGAAATCACAAATGTAATAAATATTATAGAATGAAAATAGTAATTTAAAAATTTAAATATGTTTCATTCACCTTGAAAAAAAAAATGAGAAACAAATAATAATTTCCAATTAAAAATACACTCTTCTATTTCCTTCCCTAAGCTGATTTTCGGCCATTTCAATTTTGATGGAAACACAGACAAAGACATTAAAAAAAAAGCAAAAATCTTTCTATTTATAATCCAGTTTAAATTAAATTAATACAAAATTCCAAATACTATATATACACAAATAGAAATATAACAGCAGGTTCTATTCTCATATTCTGTAATCAATTTTGAATATCCAGTCAATTTACAGTCAATTTAGAGAGAAATATCCAATCCTTAATTTTTGAAAAATTTCAGTTTTGCGGATATATAGAGGGAGAGTTTCAGATTGGGGCCTTTTTTTTGTTGGTTTGGTTGTGTGGGTCGGTGGTGATGCTTTGAGAGAGAAAATGGAGATGGTCAATGCTGCGTCGTATGGGGAGGATGATCGAGGAATGGTGCAGATCGCTGGTGAGTTTGGATTTGATGGAGAGGAGGAAGGTGTAATGAATGGAATGGAAGAAGTGGCGCAAATGAGTTCGATTAATGGTAGTATGGTTCAATCGACTAGGGCTAGTGAGCTTACTATCGCCTTTGAAGGGGAAGTGTATGTTTTTCCTTCTGTTACACCTGAAAAGGTTAGGGTTTTATCTTTCTTTTTCTCAGTGAATGAATGTCTGTGTATGTATTGATGTTTTTGACTCATTTCTTGCTTAGGGTTTTTGAATTGGATTTGGTTTTAATCATTATTTATTTATGTTTATTTTTCTTATCCTTTGATAAAGCATATCATAAATGCACGTGACAGGTGCAAGCTGTGTTGTTACTTCTGGGAGGGTCTGATACATCTGTTAGTGTACCAAGCTCTGAATTTTTGCTACAACAAAATACTGGAGTATATCATGTATTACTAATATTCTGCTTTGTGAAAAATAATATTTGGCGGTTTTATCTGTTAAAATTTTAATATCTGACTATTCCAGAGTGTGGATGATGCTTCCCGAGGATCAAAACTTTCAAGAAGAATTGCCTCCCTGGTTAGGTTCCGTCAAAAGCGGAAAGATAGATGCTTTGAAAAGAAAATTCGATACAATTGCCGGAAAGAAGTTGCCAAGAGGTAGGATGCCATATGCATATAACTTTTGTCAGTTGAAAACCTGAAATCTTTCATTTATGATGGGATTCTTGAATATACGCAGCTGAATTTATTTACTTCTTTTTGCTGAACAATGTATTATAGTTAAACATTTTAAGTAACCTTTATCTCAGTCTTCTGGACTTTGGCCTTCAAATTCTCTGCCTCTGCCAATGCATCCAGGAAAACCAGCTATACTTCTATTCTATGTTAAAGCCATGGAGAATAAGCACCAATACCAATAGAAAACTACCTCACTCCTGATTGAGGTGGCTTTATGATGTTGGAAATAATGAAGAAACAAGGTTTTTTGAGGTGAAGTCTTTTTTAAAGGTTTTGAATTGGCAGAAAGAAATGTTTTACTTTGACTGCCTGTTTTTACAAGAAAACAAGGGAGCAATGTGGATGCATTAGATGAACAAGCTTCCAATAAAAATTGAGTACCTATGAATTTTGCTGCTGAAGATGTCTATACCTTTTCTTTTGGCTGGGGGTTGGCCTTGGTGAGAAATAGAGGAGAGATTTACAAGTTATTGATGAAAACCAGTATGCTTAATATTATCAAGGTTGAAGTGATTGATACATGGTTATTGCTCAAAACATCATAAGTACATGCTTAGTCAGGTGTTCTGTTTATCTGTATTTAATGTTGCAGTTTATGATGGGATTCTTGAATATATCTACCAGCTGAATTTATTTACTTCTTTCTGCTGAAGAATCTGTTGTAGTTAAACATTTTAAATGACCTATTATCTGAGTTTTCTGGACGCTGGACCTTCAAATTGTCTGCCTGGTCTGCCACTGCATCCAGGAAAACCAGCTATACATACCTCTATTCTATGAATGTTAAAGCTATAGAGAGGCACCAATAGAAAACTACCTCTGTCCTGATTGAGGTGGCTTTATGATAATAATGAAGAAGCAAGCTTTCTGAGGCGGTCCTTTAAAGGTTTGAATTGGAGAAAAGAAACTTCGACTCTTATTGCAAGAAAACAAAGAAGCAATATGGTTGCATTAGGTTAATAAGCTACCAATTAAATTTGAGTACATATGGTTTTTGCTGCTGAAGGTGTTCTATACCTTTTTTTTTTGTTTTTTGGCTCGGGGTTGGTCCTGGTGAGAGATATAGGAGAGATGAAAAAGTTATTGATGAAAGCCAGCATGCTTAATATTATCAAAGTTGAAGGAATTGAATGCATAATTATTGCTCAAAACATCATAAACACAAGCTTTCGTCAGGTGTTTCTATTGACATTTAATCTGTGTTTAATATTGCTGCTTCATGTCCCTTCTTTTTCTTGTTGCTTCTCCCTGTAATGTCTGCTGTGCATGGAATTGTGGTCCATCTACTCTAGCTGTTTGAATTAATTATTTAATTAATACACATGGCATGTGCACAAACCCACAAACCCTTGACAACAAATAATATTATTTATGTGGTCTCTTTGATATCCTGTGGGAGTTTCTTCCTAGTTTTCCAAACTACTGTTGTCCTGATTGTCTTTCCTCATCTCATGAATACTTTTTAGGTTCCTTTCTTGAAACCATTCACCTGTGGTTTTTGTTGTTGAATTTGATGATTCTACCAAAAATGGAGGCTTGATTATCATTTTTTCTGCAAACTACTTTTTATTCTTCTGTACCTTACTAGTTATATTCATATTTTGTTGGAGCTCTTCAAATTCCTGTGTGGTTGCACTTTTCATTATAAATCTACATGGTGGAGCAGCCAAAAGGTTTTGCTCACTCCTATGTTTGCTGTGCTCTCTCTCTCTCTCTCTCTCTCTCTCTCTCTCTCTCTCTCTATACACAGACTCTCACCCTCCAACCCATCCACAAACACAAGCACGCAAACACAAATGGCATACAAATATGCATGCGTTACTGTTATTGGCTCCACCAAATTTGTTTTCCAGGCATGGATTCATTTCCAGATTCCCTGTCCTTATTCCTTCTTGTTTTTTGTCACCATTTTCAGCATCTGAAACAATTATTGATCATAGACACTAATTTTCTGCTAGAATGCATCGTAAGAATGGACAATTTGCATCGTTGAAGGATTGTTATAATACAGATGCCGGCAGTAACTGGGAACCAAGCAATGTCATTTCTCATTCTGAATCTATGTAAGTTAAACTTGCCAATCACTTTTATCACTACTAGAATATGCTTAAAGTCTTGGATTATAGCTTAAGTCATTTTACCTTGTTATTTGTTTGATGCTAATGTGCTTTTTGTTAGTTTACGTAGATGTCAACACTGTGGGATTAGCGAGAAGGCCACTCCAGCAATGCGTCGAGGGCCAGCTGGTCCAAGAAGTCTCTGCAATGCTTGTGGCCTTATGTGGGCAAATAAGGTAGGTTTAGTGGCATTTGTAAATTTGTTTTGTTGTATGTTCACATTGTCTGTGTCTCTTTGGTTCAATTATCATCACCTTTTTTTTTTTCTTTTTTTTTTTTTTGTGATAAACAAATGAAGAGGCTAAATGATCTTGTTGAAGGTATCATCAAGGTGTAAATCCATTTGTAAAAGGGGACTCATTTATGAGACAATGAATCTATGAAGAAAAGAAAAAAAAAATCCTTAACAACCAAGGGGAAAGAAAGGTTTCTTGTACTGATCCACAGTTTCAGTTATTATCTGGTGTTAAAGGGTGTTATCAATTATGTGGAATGGACATTCTTATGAAATGTTCTTTAATTCATCGGATAACTCTAACTTTTCTGGATATTCTGTATATGTTGCTTTGTTTTTATTTCTAGGTGTAGCTTCTGTATCATGACAAACGATTTAGCTATAACTCAGGAAGTATATGATAATGCAGAAAGCAATGCTCCTATCTTTAGATTTTTTTTTTGAAAGATCATGAGCAAATCCCATCACTTGCCACTTGGAAATGTTACTATATATTTTACTTTTTTATTCAACTAATGCAAGATTCCTTTCATTCCATGTGATGTTTGGCTTTTGATATGTATTAGTTCTACTTCATCCTAAAATTTTCTGATTTTGTTTGCTTTGAACTCGTATGTCTTTAGTTCTGCAGGTTGGAGGCACTGCAACCTTGCTATGTGATATTTTCTGTTTATATGTGGTGTAACATCTATCTAACTTGACATCTTTAGTGATTTAACGAACATATATTATATGTATACGTACATACATATGTTCATAGATTAGTTTTTTAATTGCTTTGGCAATAACAATGTATTCTACTTCTACAATATTAATATTTTCAGTGTTTGAAATTCTGAGTATTGGTAGCTCGAATGGCTCTTGTTGTTTTGGTGATTCATCTTAAGCTTTGGATCTTTTTGTTTATGATTTGCTAAGTTGATCAATATGTCGTGTATGAATATGATTATGCCGGTTGTTATGCATTCGAAGATGATATTCTTCTCTATCCAATATTGAGGAATTTATAAACAGAAATTGCATTTTGTTTTACTAAATACTGATGTTTGTTGTTTAGAAAACTAAAATATTGTCTCTGCTTGTCACGGAAACAAAATTAGGGACTTGCATATATAAATATACTCTTTTTAGTGTAACTTACTCTTTGTCATGATATTGATTTTTTTTTTTTTTTTTTTTTTTTTTTTTTTGAAGGGTACTTTGAGGGATCTTACCAAAGGAGGGAAGCAGATCTCTTTTGATCAAAATGAGATGGTATGTATGTTTACCCCACCAGTTAACTTCATGTTTTCTATGACAGCTTTCTTTAAGCAATTAGTAATATTTGTTCTTTATATCTTTTATATGCAAGTTTAGTAACTAGCTAAGATGCAATGCATGTTCATCTAGGTCATTTAATGAAGTCAACTTTTATCCCTTTTCCAATGCTAATAACAAAATCATATAAAAGGAGTGACAAGTCTGCTGTTGTTTCAGGGAAATATTAAGCCTTCAACTTTGGAACGAGAAAATCCTTATGCTAACCGTGATGAAGAGGTATGATATCTTATTTGAATGATTTGCATATGCATGAAACAAATTAAGTGCAAAATAATCTGGTATCATTGCAGAAGATTATTATATTGCTCTCACTGCTGCCTCTGCTTTTTGTGGGAATAAATTCACTTCAAAAGATTCTTGTTTATCTAAAGCAGCAACCTGAATTGTCATCACTATACTTAGTGGACTCTGCCTTGTGTAATCTTCAGGGAAGCCCAGAAGAGAGCAAGCCAGGACCATTAGATTCTGACAACTCTGTGAGACCAAATGAACAGGTGTGTCCTTTTTCTGGACTTTCAAAAATGATATATCACTTTCTTGTCACAAGTGTCACGTTGTGGTATCCAGTTTCCTAGTAAGTGCAATGGTGAGACCAGTGTTAGGAGAGAGAGAGAGAGAGAGAGAGAGAGAGAGAGAGAGGGGGGGGGGGGGGTTGTAGAATATGATATTTGATAAGTGGCCTTATTGACTTGGGCAGACTCTGCCGTTATTTGTTAAGATCATTGTTCCCAGAGTATGTGTATTTTTCTCCTCCATTTTTCCTTTCTCAATCGAGTTATCTCTGGGAAAAAACGATTTTACCCCAACGTTTTGGCATAAATAACTACTTTGTCCTTCCTTTCAAACAAAAAATGTCCTTACGTTTTAAAAATTACATTATTTTGTCCTTCTAGTTTGTCTCCATTAAACGAAATTATCCTTCTGCCTATCATTTGAGATTTAAGTCGTTAATAGTTTCAAACTACATGAATAAAATAGTGAGGGAATGTCAGAACATAGGGATAAAAATGTAATTTTTTTCCCTTTTAGTTCATATGTATATAGGATTAATCGTAAGATTTTACTAGCACTTAACAACTTAAATTTCAAATAATGAACAGAAGGATAATTTAATTTAACAGATTCAAATTATAGGGATAAAATAATGTAATTTTTAAAATACCAGGACCAAGTAGTTAACTATGTCAAAACATATGGACACAAATGTATTTTTACAGTTTTCTCTTGTCAAAAAAGAAAAGAAATGCATGCTGTTAGTTCCCCATTTAGTTGGTTTTGACAACATGACTTTATTGTGAAATGCAGTTAAAGAATGATGGTTTAATTATCTTTTCATGGTTTTCAATATCCAATCACCGTTATGTGCAAGGTTGCTTTTAGTTTTGATTATCAATTTCACGTAACTTATACTCAGGAGTTACTTGAAACTGATGAAACGCCTACTAATCCTTTCCCGATGCATTTGGAGAATTCATCAGTCAACATAAATGATGAGGTAATCTGAATGCTGAATAAGTAACTTAGATCCATTAGTTCAATGATGACCGTTTTGACTGGCCTGTTGTTTTTTGAACAAGCATACTAAACATTTAAACTGTAAATCCACACACATATATGACTAGAAAAAAAAAAAAAAATTTAGATGCTTCAAGTTTATGTGAATATCGAAGCAATAACTTACAACTTGGTGTAGAGGGAACCAATCTTTATCTTTAAAGATATTTTGAGTAGATAATACTAAGAAAAGATCTTAGTGGTGTGAACAAAATCTTTGAACGATGGTTTTTCTTTCCTTTTTTTTTTTAACAATTACCAGGACTTACAGGATACTTTGGATGATCTCGGCAATGTTTCAAGTTCAGAATTTGAGATCCCTGGGAATTTTGATGATCAGGTAGTGGTCTTTTAGTGACTTGACATGAAGCATATTGGAGACTAACCATATCATTGAGCTAGGTTAATGCTGTAAATGTTATTTCTCCAAGTTTATGATACCAACTTACAGGTTGACATTGATGAATTCTAATATGGGAGGTGAGTGGCCAGGGAATTGAGATCATGCCATTGATGATGAAGATGCAGTTTATACTAACTAGTATTAGAAATCCAGAGATAGTTTTTGTTTATAAGACAGAATTTTGTGCACGCAAGTTCTGGGCATTTACTAGGACATTTGTTTTATAATGTGAATAATGTTGTCCCCTTTTTCTTTTTGTTGCTTCCTTCGCTGTTTCACATTAGATTCCATTGTATAACCAAATATTTAATTGCATTAGAAATGAAAAGTTAATGCTTTGCATCTCTTTGTGCACCGAATGGATTTTTTTTTTTTTTTGAATAAATAGTGCTCTGTAGTCATACTTGGTTTGTATGTAACAATGTTACTGATTGATCCATTTGCGGTAAATAATTTCACTTCATGCTTCATTTGGTTTCTTCCAAATTCTATAAAGATAGCATGGACACGGGATACAATATAACAAGAACATAAGTTTCAAATATATATATAGCATGTCAATATTCAGTTATTAACTTGAAAGTCATCTAAATATAATAAAATCAATTACCTAATAAATAGTTTATATCATAACATTTTATTCTAAAAATTCAATAAATAAACAATCATTCATGATAAGTAAAAAAATAGAAAATAAATAGTTTTTTATTTTTTATTTTAATATCATTAGCTAAGTTTTCAACTTTAAAATCATCATTAAAAATTATGACATTCATATTTGGTTTATCTAGAGATAAATTAGCGATTTTAAGAATTTCAAACATTTTTAAGAATCAAATTCTTCCCTTGCAATATACTAATTAACGCAATCTATTCCCATGACATGAATGTAAGACAAACGATAAGCTGGTTGACGATTTGCTTCTACGAGGCCTGTCGTTCTTTACGAGCCCTCAGGGTACTGTATACGTTTAAAGATAAACGTAAATGTAAAACGCATATCAAAATTGTGAATAGCATTGTAACATAATGTTCTTAGGATCCAAATTGAAAATAGTAAGGAATATAATACTTTAAAGTTACAATTTTTTTACTAAATAGCTTTTTTCCACATTTAAATTGAAATAATATTTACTCAAGGGCGAATCAATTAAGGGAAGGCGCAGCCACAGGTCATATATTGCCAAGTGAAATGCATCAAAATTTTCTGGTGGAAATTTCCAGGATAAGTACTTCTGGACCTGATTTCACAAAGACAAAGGAATAAAAGAGATGAGAGCTTCGTAGTCACAATTTCTATATAATTTACCTTTTTCCAATATTAATTTTCAACAAACATAATCATAATAGAAAGTGAATATAAGGATTCTGTTAAATGCATAAATAAATATTTAATCTATCTAATTTTATAAGTTAGAATATATAAAAGAAATATTCAATAAGTTAAAGTGTTTAATAGATCTAATTTTAATATGTTAAGTAAGTGATTTAATATTAATTTGATACATATATGATATTTTACGCAGTCATTTCAGGTTTATTTACCTCAACAGTGTTCTTCTGCAAGGCTTCATATTCATCATCTGGTATTCGCTGAAGGATCTCTTTTAAATTATGTACATTTCTCTTTTCTAGCATCACAGAAAACTTCTGCCAGTTAAGAATGTCACTGAATGGTGGAGCAAAGTTTTCGTCCAAGATAACTGCAGCAATAAAAATAAATTGCTTAGAAAATTATGAAGCAAGCTTGAACACACAACACTTGAGTAAGTCTAAAGCTCCAAATGACAGAGTGTCTTTTTAAAACATTGATCACAACAATCAATAGATATTTCAATCATGATTCTATATAGAAAAGCAAATTTACCCAAACATTATTATTATTATTACCTGGAACACATCCATAATGAATTGATAATGCTATACGAGTAGCTACTAATTGAGATGCGTACGGACCAAATGCCCTCGGACAGATACAGAACTTAGACCAGTAGAATTTTTCATGGCCGAATCCGTATATGATTTGTTTGCTGCCATTCTTACCCATGTGGTTGTTCTGGATGTGCAGTACATTATCTGCGTTCCAAAGACTTACCAATCCACGTCTTAATATTGAATCGACTGTACCTACCCAGAAACCTAAGAAAGTCCTGCGAGTTATGATAGTCAATTTTATAGTAAGTAAAAGGCTAAAAGAGCCTCTCTTTCCAAGCTGAAAGAATACTTCAATGCAAATCAAAGAAAAAAAAATCATTAGAGCTTTCCCAGTTGGCAGGAATGGTGAACATTTTTCACCTATCACGCACGGACAGGGAAACCACATTTTCAAAAAATATAGGAAACAGAAATATGGGGAAACGTGTAAATATAAAAAATATAAGGGGTTTATTTATAAATTTGAAAAATATAGGAATAAATATAAAAATAATTTAGAAAGAGCACATTTAAAATTTTTAAAGGACAATTAATTCATAAGTTCTAATGAATAAAGAAAAAAGAAAACAAAATATTCAAATGTCAAAATGGAAAAAGATAATGAAATTCTGTTAAAAATTTAAAGTTTGAATATTAAAATTAAAATTAGGATTATTTATTATTTTCCAAATAAGATTTACAAATCATCCAAATTTGATTGGATTTGAAATCTTATTTTTTTTTAATGTAAGAAACGTTTCCGGGGAGAATATTTACAGAAACGTTTCCAAGAGACTTAAGAGCTATCCGTTTAGCCTAGAACTTTTAGTTGCCTTCTGATGCTGTCCAGAACTATGGTAATAAATCATAATAACAATTGAGTAATTAATATTTTATTGAGTAAGATTCGCCTACACTGGTTGTACACACCTAACCACTGTGGTAAATAACATATCCAACTATGGTAATTGGTATTTTTTCACTAGAAAAGGAAAACCATAAGAGTTTCTTTAAACAAAACTTCTATTCACCAGTTGGCTAACTATACAAGGCAATTACATAAACTTAAACGCAAGCAAACCATTGAGTGAGTTTAGGCACATGCAAGATTTTTAGTATAATGACAACGTATTCATCAGTTTCTTTGATGTTTAAATTTAACTCAGACCAATTTACACTGATGTGTTGCTATATCTGACAATAAATAGAAGCAAAGCATTTAGACAAAGACTAGAGAAGTTAATTACCTGTTCTCAACACCTTTTCCTCCAGATGGACTGAGAAATGGCTGTATATGTTGAAGGGAAACATCCTTACCTGGAATATATTCAGCATCAGAACTCGGCGAGCAAACAACTCGAATTGAGTTCTTCAGCAGTGGAATTGCTTCAGTTGCTTTGACATGAGTGTCATGGCAAGCCACAAAAAAATGATCAGCACCTGAAGTTCTATTCCAGTAAGGATATTTCAAAATCAAACTCTGGACAAAATCCTGGATAGTATCTCTCATATTCGCTCCCTGCATTAACATGTGGATCAGAATCTTCTTACAAAGAAAGAAATCTGAAGTTTCACAACATTTACACAAGCTTTCACAAACCTCAGCAAATGCATTTTTTTATTACTATCAAGGATTCAATTCCTTAACCTCTTCATATTGTGACAGCAGTATATAACAAAATAATAATAATAATTAAAGAAAAAATGGGTTGCCATTTATGGATGGATTATTTAGAAGCCTTCAAAAATGTTTCTCAACACTCTGTGATGTTAAATGTTTTCTTTATAAAAAAAAAAAAAAAATGAGCCATTTTAAAGAAACGACTTCCTCTCCTAGAAAGAAAACATTAACATTAACAAACTTATTATAACACATATGGTACACATTTTGATGCATTTTTTTTTTATATACTTAAAGAATAAACTTTCGAAGTATGAAATTTCTATAATTCTAAATACTTTTATAGTGTTATAAATTATAAATTTTAATACTTTTGCAAAATTTGTTAACATTTTCTGAGAAAATAAACACTTCCCAAGTTCTAATGGGACTTCCAATCTCTGAAAAATATTAAAACAAGTAGCATAAAAATTATACCTGAAGACAATTAATAGGAATAAAGAAGAGATGAGCCTGATCTGGATTTGCAGTGAAGAACTGACTATCAACTAAATTATTAAAGAATGTCCTTTCAGTATAATGCATTGGTTCAAATTTAGCATGCTCAAACCCGAAATGCCTTATAGGGTCATGACAATAGCCATCAATTGGGTATACAAAGATCTTCAAGTTCCTTTTCATATAATTATAATCCTTCTCGAAAGCTCGAGGTGAGTGAAATACTTCACCATAAATTTCAGATGGGACCTGTATATGTGCAACGCAAACCCATTGTTATTATTAAATAAGTGAACCAGTTGATGGCTTAATGATTAATATAAACACTTGAAGAGTAGAGAACCAATTACCCGAGGCCATCTACATATATCGCCGAGACATAAAGAGTGAGAAGCGCGTATCGAAGACAGAGTGATTATGCAAAGGATGAAGAAAGCGTAGAGTTGAAGTGAAGGCTGGTGGAAGGGATTTCTCATGGCTGCTGGTCAGTATTATTTGTTAATTATTTTCTCGGGAAAATTGACAGAGAAAGTGAGGCAGAATAGAAGGCCTTGCGTAATTATTTATATAGAATTGAAATTCAAATCCATATGTATGTGTTAAGAGTCAGAATTGCAGTGAAATTGGGAGAGTATCTCACAATGGAACTAAAATCCATGGAGGACTCTGCTTCCCACGACAGATGGGCAGAGCCTGTTCGGCAATGGTGTTATAGTAACTGTCGAACTTTTAGTTACATATTTAAATTTAAATTAAAAAGAGTTGGGTATTTAAAATGATAAAAAATATTATTAGATATTTAATTAGATGAATATGAAAAATAAATAAATATGATTATTAAAAATTTTAATTAATTTTAATATTTCATAAAAAAAAAAAAAAAAAAAAAAAAAACTGTCGATGAGCTATTAAATACTATGTTAGCTAACTTGATCAAAACGCTAAGAGCGAACTTAAAAATTATTGTAAAATTATTGCCGAGCAACTACTTACAGTTTGGTTTACATATCAAATCATTTCATAGAGGATAAAGCATTGTTTGCGGAACTATCGATTGCATGAAATCTTCTTATGCACACGAAAACTATATAAATCAACTAAAATTAAACTCTCGTTTACTACTATATACAAAAACTAATTCACGAGAGTAGTTTACTTTTAAATAAAACAACACTAGGTATAAATATATGATACCACTTTACTTCAAATTGAGAAAAGAAAAAATAAAGAAAATACATAGTATGTGTGTATCCATAACATTGTAGAACCATAGATCACAATGATTATTACGCGGCACAATATATAAATAGAACAATTCAGTAGGGCATGAATTTTAAGAATTTTTACAATTTCACCTCATTTTTTACTTTTATGTCAATTCTATCCTAATTTCGACCTTTTATAGCAATGGCACCTTCAATTGCAATTAAAAATGACATTGCAAATAAAAAAATGTTTTCACTAATTTCTAGATCATCACATGATAAAAATTTTAAAAATAAAAATTTGAAAAAAAATTTATTAATATACCCCACTGATGTTGCACAGATTAAATTTTTAATATTATAAATTATTATAAGCAGCAGCACTAGTGGCAGTAATGTTTGAGCATCAACTAAGACACGCAAGCACTGTAAGACAAGCTGGTAAAAATGAAAAAAAAAAAAAACAAAAGATGGTGAAAATGGATACAAGGATTAAGAGCTGTAAAACAACATGACATCAAAACCGCCTTTAACTATACAAATTCCAAAATCTGCACAAAAAGTTTTGAGAATAAACTCAATTGTGAACAACTCAAAAAGAAAGAAGACAGGAACCAAATATTTGGAAACCTAGGAATATAAACACTAATGAGTGTAGATATTGTTAACACAATCACATTATCAATCGGACAGTAAAGATTAATATTAGATGATAATGAAGACATTAACCAATGATCCCTGCTGGAACTGGGAAACACTTTTCAACGAGGCAAACAAATCTAAAGAGATAATAACTTGGTCAAAATATAGTGAATGTGTATATATTGAGAGCTCTTTCAGCTTCTGATGGGGGAAAATGCTATTGGCTCCCTGTTATTTTCTGAAGCCTTGTAAAAAAAAAATAATAATTATGCAATTATAAACCTATTCTCCATCAGAGAAACTAAATGGGCAAAAGACAACTGGTATGCACTTGTAAAGCTCAATGAGCCAACTCTGAGAGTTGAAATTTCAGTAACCGAGAGGCTTGGCAATCAAATGGATATATTAATAACTGGAAACTTCAAAAGCAGTATATGCTTATTCAGGTGGCTTACTAATCAACAGTTGGATAGAGAACATAAGGTTGTCCACTTCCATTGGATTCTGCATTAGCGTAAAAATGAGATTGTAGCTCCCCTGAGTGAGATGACTTGCGAGACTTTGTGTTCCTAGGAGAAGCCGAGTACTCACTGGACCCACTACTAATAGAATACATTGATGATGTTGGCAGTCCACGGATCTTTGGCAAACCTGTTGTATCAGCACCCAAACTATATCCCCTTTCAACCGTTTCAGCTTCCAATGGCAATTCATCCAATGTCTATTAAGAAAGAACTATAAGAATCAGCAAAACATTTCAAGAATTCTCATACAAACTAAAAGAATACTGAGCAATGGAAAGCATATCAACATCCACCTGGAAAACAACTCAAAAATACTGTTTGCTACTGTGTTTTGGTTAATAAATTAATGCTCCAAAGAAGATTTAAAAAGGAGCAAAGTGGAAAAATTTAACCTACATCATGCACATGATATGAACTATAAAGGATGTTGAATCCAATAAAGGAAAGGACTTGTTCAACCAAATTGCTCTTCTTTGCCAGCTGGTAATGAGCAGTAAACTGGATGTGGGAGCACATCGCATGCAGAAGCATGTGAAAGCAAATTTAACCTTTCCACATTCAAAGTCCCAAAATAATAATAATAATAATAATAAAATAAATAATCCTATTGCCAAAGTACATAGAAATCAAAATGGAAATGAAAATTAAATTTAAATCATAAATGCTAACTAATAAGCAGTAGAAACCCACCCTAAAAGCCTGTTGAAGAACTCGAAGTTTATCTCGAGTGTGTTTTCTTTTTGTGGCTATCTCATCAGGTTCCTGCAACATCTCCTCAAACAGGTTCTCTCTGGTTTGAGGAAACAGATAGCACAATATCGAATTAACACAGGGAAAGCAGCACAAAATATATAAACCCATAAAGTTAGTAGACAGAATCAGGGTGATTAACACCAATAAATGAAACCCCGATGTCACCTGTAGAGCTTTTTAATAAAGACATTGTGCAGTTCACGCTTTGTATGATTCACCTACATAATTATAGATAGGGCAAAATCAGACACTATGAAAGACAAGATTAATGACAGGACCATCATATTTTATGACAGCATAAAGCTACCAAGTACTGCAAGAAAACTGAAATATAATTGATTGCCAAACCAATCCATACACCATTGCGATTGTCATTTGCCTCTGATTAAAGAAATTTTTAAACAAGAGACGAGTAACCGCAAAACTCTCCCAAGGCCTCAAAAAAGCAAGTTGGAAATTGTTCTTCCAACATGATATCAAACTCGTACTGGACCCCAACAACCAATTGAACAGATCTCATTATTATGAAACCCACAATTACACAGTTATAACATAATATTTCAGCACATGCTATTTCAAAAAAAAAAAAAAATGTTCAGCACATGCTATTATGCAAGTTTTCCGACAGCATTTACAAGCAAATAAAACGAAGGCCAAGTTGTCCTAACCTTAGACATACTAAAAAAAATTGTTTGTTTCCCTAAAAGGATGCAACTTCAAGGTGGAGAGACAATTCCTCAACATCATAGAAAATTTGTGCATGTCAGAAACTCAGAAGGGAAAAAATGAATAACAAAAAGATATCAGAAAAGTAATGGGCACGTCTACATGGCTTAATTATTACCAAAAAATGCATGATTGCTTTTGGTATAGAATCCTCGATATTCTTCCGAACAATGTCATAATACGATCTCAATAGCAATTTAGTGACGGCAATCTCGATAGCCTCCTGCTCCGAATGACTTTCTGAAGGTCTCAAAACAGTTGGAGGCTTAGAAAACATAAAACAGACAGTTAGAATATAACTACAAAAATAAAAATAAAATAAAAATTCAAAAGGATACAGAATTTCAGATGAGAAAACATGTGTTTATACCTCTCTTAAATGGATCATAGAAAAGCTTTGCTCAAAAGTTTCCATGCAGTGAACAGGTTCAATATGTGACTTGGTTGTAGAGCTTTCTTTAGCAGACAAACGAGAGTTCTCACCCCCACGAAAAATTGATGAAATACCCCAACTTGAAACATTTGAGTTCCCTGAATGACCATGAATTCCTCAACAATTTAGAATATCTTCTAATCTAATGGTTTACAAAGTACTTGCAAGAATGGTCAATAATAGCCATGGACACTTGACCAACAAGAGAAAACAAGGTAGGAGTGGACATATTTGCATGTATAAACTTTAATTCATTAGCAAGTTACCAGGGGCTGTGACTTTCTCAGCATCTGCTACAGGACCTACTGCCTGCAGATTGTACACATGAAAACATAAAAAACAAGAATGCGGACCCGACCAGCTGCAATAATGGATGAACTAAAATTACGCAAACAAGATGGCAAGGTAAAATCTTTCATGCCTGGTCAGCAACAACTCCATTTACTTGTCTGGCAAGAATAGCCCGAGACTTGAGGGTCCTCTCTGATGCTGGTGCCTTATCAGGTTCTGCACCATCCTACGTAACAAAAGAGTGAAAAAGAGCAAACTGACTAAGAGAAAAGATACAGCAGTTGAAATGAGAAAATATAGGAATGTGTACAATAGCAATAGCCATTCATAGAGTCAGTCAAACACCTTTTGTCTCAAAGAGAGAGGAACAGCCCTAGAAGACTTGACTTGTTGCAGTGCAATCTCCACAGCCTTACTACCGCCAATAAAATTTGGATGTGAGGTGTTTATATAATCCATCTGCAAGAGAATTCAAACATTTTTTGCCACATTACATTTGAGTTCAGTGAAAAACCACTCCAGAACATTTACACAGAAAACCATCCAAAAGAGAGGGAGGGAGGGAGAGGAAGGGGCCTCTTGAAGCATGTGTGACTATCAATGACTTTGCTCAAGAAATCATGTAAACATTTTCTATGAAACTATATTCATCATCTAGAGACTGCAACAGATTCATCGATTATATGTTCAAGGCCTGAAAGAAGCCAATTCATCATCATAATTTCATAAGTAAAATAAAGTGGTCAAGAATGCCTGAAGGTGAGTCCACAACTTCCCTCCGAAGGTCCTGTTTGTCGTAAAGAAAGGGAAAGCTACTAATTTATCAGCAAATTGGCATACATTATGGTGATTAAAGAATTTTAGACTAGACAATAGACATACTTAGCCACTAGAGGCCCAGACCAATATGCAAATCATTAAGAAAACCAATGCCAGATCATAACAAATTTACAACCTCAGCCTGAATTTGCGAAACACAAGTTGTAAAAACCACATGGCTGAAACAATGTTCAAAAAAAAAAAAAAAAAGAATTCAATTTATCATTGTGTAAACGACCATTCATATTCAAGAAATCTGATAGTGCAGTAGACAGCAGTAGAAAAAAAAAAAAAGAAAAAGTCAATATAACACCTGAATCAGAAGCGAAGAAGAGGAAATAAAGAGTTCTAAAATATTTGCTGATAACATTACCTCCATTTCAATAATGTGGCCAATCATTGTCTCTGATGGTTCAAGACCATCTCGCAAAAAGTTTCCAATAACTTCATCCATACGCTTTCTTAGAACAGGAAACCTTTGCAGTTCATTTACCAGACAGCAATGGCTAATCTGGAGAGAGAGGGAGATTTATTTTATTTCAAGATGCAAGTATTCAAATGATAGGTGCTAAGGGACCACAAATACAAACATACCTTCATTAATTCATCATATATAAACCTAGCGCACTGGAGGCTAGGATCTAACAAGCGAGCTATTTGCCTTCGAACAAGAACTTCAAAAGGCACCTACATAAATATAAAAAATAAAAAAAAAGATTACTAAGGAACAAAGTGTAAATAAAATGCGACAAACTAACTTGGATTAAGGAAAAAACAAAACATAAGACCTACTTCTGGTACAAATAGTGCAGATTTAGGACCAGTTGCATTCTGAATGGCAGTTCTAATGTCATCATCAGTCAAGTCCTCACATGGATCAACCTCCTGCATAACAAATGAAGACAAGTCAGATTGAAAATATCAGATTTACCCACAAAATCCATGTCATATTATTATGTACTGCCATCGAGAGGAATAAAAGCAGAAAAAAAAAGGTTCAAGAAAAGTAATAACCAGTTCCAAGGTTTTTAAAGAGAGATAATAAACACTTGCGTAAGAATTTAAGTTTCTCATTCACTTTGAATTCTGCACTCTCTCCCCCTTGTCCCAGCATGCAATTCAAACAAATATTAACTTAGATAAGATGTCGGTTTTCTGCATACAATAGATATTTACTGTAATCAAGATAAGGAAATGTACAACCATTCTAGAGAAGACTAGTTCATATTCTATCTTTTACAAAGTAAACTATACTTATGCTTAGGCCTACTTCACTTCACTGCCATCCCTTTCACTTGGCTTTATTACTTGAATTATACCATTTTCAATTAGAAGATTTAGCTTGTATGAATCTGTTTGAAGCGAACAGAAAAATATGACTGCAGAGGAGCACAAATGAACCTTCAAAACATGCACTTAATCTGAAACCATTCAGATAAAAAAGTAGGTGATTTCAGAATAATCAAATTGTTTTTAAGAAAATCACAAAAGTAAAAGAGAAAGTGATTTCTACCTTTTATGTTATCATTATTTTAATTTCTAAGGTACTATACATTCGAATATTGAATATTAATATTTACATTCTCAAAGTAAATTTTGTTAACAGCAACGTCACTGTTTCTAAACTTTTGTAACATGTAGATACCCATACCTGAGACTCATGTTCATGTGCAGAACTAAGAAATAACAAAGAAAGAAAATCCCAACCTAAAACCTTCAAGATTTAAACTTGAGTTTTATCTGCCTATACAACTATACTCAAACAACCAAATGGATCATTAACTGGCAAGCAAAGAATATCAGGCATATATACATACGGACCTCATGCAACATATCTTATAAATAAATAGCATTCACTGAGTATTTGTAAGATATCAATATTCACACCTCTAAACTCTTCACAAAGATGGATTGAAATATATAATGAATACGTGCCCCACCAGACAGCTCAGATGTTGACATTTCTTCATTTTTACCCTCTACCATTGAAGAAAATGCTGTATTTAGGAAGAAATACACACAATTAATATCAAGATGGTAAAATATATTTGATTAAGGTATAATTCAAAACTTCAGCCAAACAGAACATGGTAGGAATTAGTGATATTACCCTCAGAATATTTTGAAAGTATGTTTAGGAGAAGAGCTCCCTGACCAGCCTATTGTTTACAAAAGGTTTTTGTAAGAAGCAATTAGCAAAAGCATAAAGACAAAAACAGCATGAGGAACAAAAATAAGAACAAAATAAGTATTGGAAGGCAATCAAATTATGGACATCTAGAATCGAAAATTGTCCACTAAGGAAATCAAGTTGAATTAAGAACAGATGAAATCCAGTTATATTTGGCATAATCATATAGTTATATGCCAAGAGAACAAAATCACAACCAGAGGACTGGCAAAGAAAAGGATCTGTGGTTCAATTGTCATGCCAATTACAAATAATCCTTGTGTCTTCAAATCACATGCCATGATACATTGTCAATATGACTTCATCCCAGGTACCAAGTGCACAAAATGGCCCAGTTTCTATTTGCGTATGCAGAAAACTTTTAGTAAATTTAGCACTTACTTAAAGTGCAAAGTGTAATTCCAGGCGAAGTAACCTTATTTGGCACAGGTATTTAAGCAAAAGCATTCAAAGTCACATTGACTGAAATTGGTCCCAACCATATTTACAGTCAAATATACATGCCTTTGATTCTGTGATTTCCCCGTAGCTTGCGTGTTCCTTTGCAACAGAAACCAGTTCAGAACTTATTCTTGATTTCAGCTCGGGCAGTATGCTTTTGATATGCTGCACAAGAATCTGAGAAAACAAGACATAACAAAACAAGGCTCAAAACGGTGACAAGTACATACTACCAATTGCATGTCATAGAAGCATATTGAGAGAAAGACAGAGAGACTTAATTGTGGAAGCACAAAAAAGGGGTGCTCATAGCAGTAGGATAGAGGTAGTAAAGGAGGCAATGGGAGCATGTAATTGTAGTAGAAGATGCAAAGGAGAAGCAGACACTTTAAGTAATTAATCTTTTTCCTTGAAGCATTCAGACAATCAATTCTGCAAATGTTCTACCTGATTCAATTTCTTTGCCAACTGAGGAATACCACAACGGTCAGCTAGGCTGTTATATACCTGTGCAATATGTATAACTATTGAGATTTAAAAAAATATACTTTCCAACCGGGTTTATTTCTAATTAGGAATAAAAACTATAAGATAGGACAGGCATACTGGACGGCTGCGGAAGAACTTCTCCTCTGCTGCAAGTGCATCCTTGATACTCCGATTTAGCATAATATCCTGGATTGAGGACACAGGTGAGACATAAGCAAAAGAGAGTTTTGCACTTATATTACAAGAAATGATTTCACCCCTAGGCATATGTTCCTTATATTGTGTATGCTAGTAATTTGGAATGTCAAGTTAGCATTCCAATATGCAAACAAACCATAGGCAGAAATTCAACCAGTCTCAACCCAAAAAAGAAAAAAGAAAAAGAAGAGAATTCCATTTCTGTCAAGTCACAAATCATAGGATTTGTAAAATTTTTTCAATAACGGAGCAATTAGATAACATTTCCAATTGAAAATTACATGGCAACTTAGGGTGATACAAGAAAATCTTTTCTGGTTTATTTTTTCATTCTAGCATCTGTTTTGCACAAATTTCAAAACATACGCATCCCAAAAGTGTTCTATGTTTCAGAAAATCAAAATTGTTCTTACTAAGTAATCCAAAGAAGGATACCATCACAATATTATATTTCTCAAAAAATCAGAAATCCAAAAAGAAAATTAACCACCATGAAAATTTGCAATGGAAAATCTTGAGTAGCATTTTTATTCTCAATGCTTAACTGGATTAGATACTCTTCAACATTACATCAGCAAAATGGAAAAATAAGTGAATACCAAGGCTTCTTTGTTTCATGGAAAATGTTTTCTTGGAAAACAATATTCAGATATTTTTATGTTTGGGCGCTTAGAAAAATTAGTCAAATGAAAATATTTTCCTAGTCAAAGGAAAACCTAGTCCATTTTTAAAGAAAATAACTTCTTTTTTTTTCCTGATTGATGTGTGTTTCTTTCCATGTTTTTCTAATTTTTTTTCACCATTTTAATATCTTAAAACATAATTTTCAGATTTATGTGTTTAAATTTTTTTTTTTTTTTGTTTAACTTTTTGCACCTCATTTCATTCAGGCTTGCGCCTTCTCCTGGAGGCTGATGACTAGGCTCTAGCACCCTTTGCACCTTAGTGCGCCTTGCACCTTTAATTACTATGATATAATCAAATCAAAGGACATAAACACACATTCCTTAATCCATGTATCCTTGTCAATCACCACTGCCAGCCACAGCAAACAATACCAGTCCCTGTTGACCATCATCGATCACTCAGTATTACTGGTAATCATTGACAACCACCAAAATTCACAATTTTTATGTTTTTCTTTTTCAAACAATAAATGTTTTATAAAAAGAGGTTCTTATAATTCTGAACATTTTTTATAGTTATAAATTAAGATTTTAATATTTTCTAATGAATTTGCAATATTACAGCCAAACAACAAAAAATAAGTTCTTTGGAGAATATTTTCCTTGGAAAATATTTTTTAAAGTTATTTCCGAAAGCCAATGGAGCACAAAATAAAGTTAAACACTAGAAACACTTAGATAGTAAGGGAAACATGTTGAAAAATAAAACTAACAACAGTGACAACTATATTGACAAAGAATCGCCTAACCAACAATCTAAGAGAAGGACAAACTAAAGAAGTTGAATGTGAGCATAAATCATAAACTACCAAACTAAAGGATGCAGCAGTATTTCTTATAAAACTATAGCATTACCTCTTGACTACGATTAACGACACCAACATAACCAAGCCGAAGGGGGATCACTTTTCCTAGCAAAAGATTACGAGCATCGGTACCTCTGTCCATAATGTCCAACTGAAGTCAAAGAGGAAAAATGTAAAGCTTTGAGAAAAAAATTGCCAACAGCTTGGAAATGTTAAACCACTCAAACTGAAGTGTCACCTTTGTAATTACTCCAATAGTTCTAACACCTATCAACAGAAGAGTAGCATATTGAGAGAGCTGAACAAAAATAAATAAAGAAAGAAAAACAACCATTTGACAGACATCAAAAGTATAACTTACCATCAGGATCATACATTCCAGCCATTTGAAGAGCATCTGAGTTTGCCAAATCTGAATTTGCTGCTGTGACAGCCAGAATCAAACAGCTTTTTTGCTTGATATAGGAGCCAATCATGGTTCTAATTCGTGTTTCAATATCAGAAGGTTGATCACCCACAGGAACCTTTGTTATTCCAGGTAGATCAACAAGTGTGATATCAAGAACATTAGGTGAAAAAATTTTCAAGCGAATCTGCTTGTCTGAGACACCTTTGTTATCCCCAGCTTCCTTGGATGTCTCAGCCTATAGCCAATTCAAAATTATTGATCACTTGAAAATACTGATGATTATACCTAAGAATAAGTCTACTTTCCTTATACAGCCAGAACCAACATGAGAACAGATATATAATAAAATGCTTCCCAAGTTCAGATAAATTTTGCCGACATTAAACAATGATCCAAGAGAGATTACATGGCAACCAGCAGAGTAAAAACATCAGAACTTTGATTAACAAGAAAAATATGCTTTCAATTCTAAGTCAACTTTATGAATTCTATTTATTAACACTAAATAACTCAGGCACATTGTCCCCATTAATTTAATTCTAATAAACAAAAAGGAAGATTTGAGATTTTGGTATTCTTCTTCTTTTATTTTTAACTGAACATGTCCACAGCCATTTAATCAACCAAATAATCTCCACCCACTTCTGCAGCAAGATGGTAGTTAACATAGGAGTTGGCAATCAGCATTCAAGTGCGCGTTAATGCTTCATGTGACAGCTTAACCCAAAAGAACTGGTCATTCACCACTGAATCAATCCCCAAGCAGTGTAGAACCTATTGTCTGATTTAGCCCAATTGTTATGTGGTGGTCAAAATATTTTAACATAGTCTGTCTTAAGTACTCCCAATAGCATTGTTCAGGAAAAACTTCAACTCACGATAACCAGGTGAGCTAAAGATTCTGGGCAAAACATCCTCAAAAGCTAAAATTGCACTCCAAATGCCTCTTCTATTAAGATTCATTTGAATCAAATCTTACATTCAACTGCATCAATAAAACCTTGAATCCCAGATATCAAAGACCAATTCAATACTCTCGATTTTGTGATCAGTTACTAAAGGCATTCACTTGAGACCTCCCCCCAATCCCTCATTTCTTTCTCTTCTTTCCATTTTTTTTTTTTTTCACTTCTGCATCAGCTTCCCCTCAGCATAAGTTCCCTGTGCAATTTACCAACTACTATCAAAAGCACAAATCAAGTGAAATAGCACCTTCAAACACTCCCTTCATCGGCCTTGGACATTCCTGAATTTTCTAAAACTTCCACTTATTTTCCGATACTTTCTAGTAAACTGATAAAGAAACATGCATGATTACATTTGTAATAAGCTAGCTCTAGCTTTCGAAAAAAAAAAGAAAAGAAAAAAGAAAAAACATAAACATATTGATACATTAATAAGCAACTTGTTCTGTGATAACTTACTTGAATTTCTCTCCGGATCTCAGAGAAATCATAGAATCGTTTGCCAGGAAGATGCAAGAACTCCCCCCACTCCTCCTCGCTGCCATCGCCCTTCCTCTTAATCTGCAACAACTGCAGAACCAGCGGCCGCCGAGTGCAAATATCATTTCCACGGGGCAAGAAATCCCTCCCTACAAGCGCTTCCAACACACTGGATTTTCCGCTGCTCTGACTCCCCACAACCGCCACCTGCGGCAGGCTTATGAACGATTGGTTTCCGAGGTGCGCGATTATATCCTGCAGCTTGTTCACTATCGGTATCACCGGAGACCCGAGTGGCGCAGCCTGAGATTGCGACGCCTGAGACGGCGATGCAGGTTCGTCAGCCATTGACGGATCCAGTGAAAACCCTAGGGTTTTGGAACTTGTTAGAGAGATAAATGAAAAATATATAAATTTCTGTTTGTTTGAATTGTGTAGAGAGAGAGTGCGTTTAGCAGGATCTCGGATGGGTGATTTGAGATGGACTGAGGTTTGAGTAGTTGTTATGTTGGCCTGTTGCTGCTGCTGTGCGTGGGTCAGAGACTATAATGAACGGTGAGCGTTAAAAGGTTTAAACTGCGCACCTTTTGGTTTTTCATTATTGGTGCGTTCAAATATAAATATTCATCTCTGGTTTGTTTGATTGATGATCAAGTTTTCAATTATTGTCTTTTTATTTATCTATATAAATGTTATTTAAAAATAAAATAAAACAAATTGTTTGGCCTACAAGACAGATTTTTTTTCTATTTATCTAAATATTATTGTTTAAAAAAAATAAAATAATTGTTTGGCCTACAAGAAAGGAGGTTTTCACGATAGTATTATTGAAATGAAAATTTATCTGAATATCATTTTAAATTAAATATAAAGACAAATGTATAAATCAAGAAAACAAATTTCTTTGTTTATTTTAAAAAAATAAAATTCTAGAATTATTGAATTTTGTGATTCAATACTAAAGTTTATTAAAATTAAATCACAAACTTATTTTTAAAGGATATGAATGGAATATTTTCAAAAGAAAAAAGGTTAATTAAAATTATTCACTTTTCTCTTTTCATTATGCTCTCAAAGGAAAAGTTCTGTTATATTGCAAGCCTTAAGCCCTTAAGCATGAAAGCATCTAATTATGCCTTTTGTTTTGACTGTTTCCCACTAAATTAAAAATGACTAAAAAGGTACTATCATTGTCATTTTTCAAAAATTATAATTATCATTATTATTTATAGTGACTTTGAGTTATAAAAAAAAAAAAAACCTATATTTATAATGAGTTTTAATTGAATGATGTTAATATCATTTTTAAAATGAAAAATCTAAAACAACAAAATTAAAAATTAAGATTTTAGAGTTTAGAGATTTAGAATTTAAGATTTAGTGTTTAGATTTTAGGATTTTAGAGTTTAAGATTTAGGTGTTTCTATGGTTTTAGAGTTACCCGAGTAGGGTTTATGATTCTACGATTTTAGAATTTTATCTGGGTTTAGGGTTTAGATTTTAGGATTTACTGTTTTAAGATTTAGTTTCTATGATTTAGGATTAAGGATTTAAACTTTTGTATAACTTTATTATTTTTAATTATTTATTGTGCATCTAGAGTGCTATTATATAGACATATTTTTAAAAAATTATACGAGTTTATCCAAACTTATCTCTTTTACAATCATAATTATAAATATGGTTCTCTTAATAAGGTGAGCAAACAATCGATTAAGTTCAAACCAAACCAAACCAAATAAAGGAGAAAAAAGGCAACCACCAAATTGAATTAAAATTTGTCTACAAAATGAATCGACAAAATTGAACTAATTTGATTCAATTGATTTTTACTTCATCTTTATGATTTTAAATATAATCAGTTGATTTTTCATAAAACGGAATTAAACCAAAAGAAAATTTCGATTTACACCTCCTAAACTGACAATCAATTTTTCTCATGACTAGATTAACCAACCTGAACCAAATCGGATCTTTTTCGAATCGATTTGGTGGATAATTTTGCAGATCCCTACTTTCATGGGCATTTTGCTTATACATGCATACATATACAAATGATAGCTCGCCCCTCATAAAAATCATCCATTGCCATATATGTTTTGATCTTAGAAATTATTAAGGAAATCTGATATACTAAATAATTGTGTCCTATGAACTAATAATTAAATAAAAGTTATTATTTCTTTTATATGAAAAGAATTGTAGATTCGACAATTACATAATTTTGAGCATTGTGGGAAGAAAAAAAAAAAGAAAAAAGAAAAAAGAAAAACAGAACAATTACTCAAGAAAAGTTCATGCTAGAGTGTGAAATTGGAAGCTTCCTCTTGAGCGGGTAACTTTTCCTTTACTGATCTTTCCTTTTGTCCCTGAATGCACTCTGCCTAATTCGTTTAAATTTGTCTGGTATGTCTTACAACTCATTTGAGTTATCAACAAATAATTAGTTTCTCTAAGTGGCTAATTAATATTTTCCAATTAATTTATCTAAATGACTAATTCTTTTAATTAGTCAAATTTCAAATGAGATTTATATTCGCAACATGTCACGCTTTTGAAGCACTGCTATTTACCTTTCAAATAAATAATTGAATAATGTAATTTTCTTTTAACTTCGTTAGAAGATTGAACGGCCGGAAAAACGATATGGATTATATAATAAAAGTAATAATTTTCTTTGTTTATTAAAATAGTGAAAACTATTGTGGTAAAGAGGGATAAGTATGATATTTGAGATTCTTTCGTTTATTTACTCCGTCACATTTTATTTTTGGTTGTTAGCCAACCTAAGATGGTCTGTCTTACTCGTTTCTCACTTCCTCAAATCTTTATGCTGTGTTTTACGAATTATTTCAGAAAAGAACTTGTTGCTGACGTAACATCAAACCCGTTTAGGGCCATACTCATTTTCTTTTATTTAAAAAAAAAAATTGAAAATTCAAGGAGCAGAGCATCAAATATAACTCGGCCTCATTTCATAAGTTACAAAAAATAAATGAACTCAAATTGCTAATTATTCGTTCAATAATATCATTATTATATATATAGAGAGAGAGAATAATCAACAAATTATCTTTTTTGTTGACGTGACGTTCTTTTTAGAGAATGAAATTCTCTAATATTTAAGAATTTGGTATTAATATGGCTAGGAAAAATTAGAGTTTAAAGAGCAAATATGTCATCCATGTGTCTTCTTTATTGAAAACTAGCTTTTTTAAAGATATGTTTTTTTTTTTTTATAAAGTTTTTCGAAATTAAATTTCAACTTCAATTAGTTTTTTTAAAAATTAATTTGTATAATGAAAGCTTTTAATATTAAATTCAAGATTAATTTTTATATTTACCCTCAATATGCAGATTTAAAATTTAAAAATATTTAAATGTTAAAAGTAAAAAATATAAAATTCTCGCAAATCTACCCATCTGTTTATCTTTAATTTTTCATCTAAAAAGTTTTAAGTTACAATATTTATTTTTTCTATTGTATAAACTTTAGTTTCGAGCTTTTTTTAAAAAATAAAAAAGAATTATTAATACAAATATTCGAAAAAGAGATTAATCTGCAGTTGAATTAAAATCGACGATTTATGTAAAAAGTTTTTAAATATAAATATTTTCCTATAATAACAAATAAAAAAAACGATTACATATAAATATATAAAATGATAACATTATTTTTAATTGGTTATGCAAATAATAAAAATGTAAAATATTATATTTAACCTTTTCATCCATCAATTTCATCTCTATACTCGTAAAATCTCCACTATTGTTGAAATATACATCCCATAATCGTGAAACCCTCACTTTTATTTGCCAATTATCTCTATTTGTATTCAAATTTTCAATTATATCATACTTTTCACTTGTATTTGATCGTTTACGGCTGCAAAAATATGTTAAATAATATTTTAAAAAGGAGAAAAAAAGTTTGAGTAAAAACTACTTACCCCATTGGAGAAAATTATTGAAATGCATACAATTCTGAACTTTTAAGAAAAAACGAACGATATATTTAAAAGGAGAGACCAATACACTTTTTTCAAAAATATATAAGAATATAGTAATACAACTTATATATATAGTATCTTTAAAAAAAGTTGTGTTTCTTGAGAGTAAACAATTTAAAATTAAAAAAAAAGTACATTACTACACCATTTAAAAAAAAAAAGTAAACGAAAACACTAATAAAACTACACAAATAACTAAATCAAACATTAAAAACATTAATACACTAATAAAGCAACTTCACAAATTTAAAGCCATCAATACACGGAAATGTTTGTTATTAAATTTTATCATTTTTTAAAAACTAATAATTAATAATAATTACTTAAAGTCATTAATATATTAAATAATCAAATCAAACCAAATCAAAAACACTAATTCAAAATAAACCCAAATCAAAACAATACATTTAAATAATCAAATCAAAAATACTAACTCAAAATAAATCTAAACCAAATCAATACATTAATACATTGCATAATCAAATCAAATCAAACCAGAAACACTAATTCTAAATAATTCAAACCAATACATTAATATATTAAATAATCAAATCAAACCATGCCAAGTGGAAGCCTAATTGAAGGATTATGCCACATGTCAAATTAAAATACTAAGTGAATATGCCACATGTCAACTTTATAGGGAAAGAATACTTGCATTATATATATATATATATATACTCTCTCCTAATTTATGTCTTTCATGAACCTTTCTTTAATGTGATAGTTCTTTAAACGTTGTCTCTTCCAAATTTATGATATTTAAACACAGTGGTTTATTCTACTTGCCCTATTATTTGGTTGTTCTTGTGCGGTCCAAGTAATGCAACAATATTAGAAGTTGAAAGGGTAGAGGTGGACTGAGTGAGAGGTTAGAACCCATGAGATGAAAACATATGATATAGGCTTACTTGGGCTTGGGCCAACCATTGTTAAAAAGTCAGTACTAACCAATTAACTAGCTAACTTAGCACATTTATATGCTCTTTGTGGATTTGGTATTTAGTTAATGTGGGATTCTTAACACTCCCCCTCAAGTGTAACCGGGACTGGACTTTCGGTTGACACTTGAAATTTGAAATCCTCCCCCTGAAGTTGAACTGGGCTTTTTGCCCATGAAATTGGATGGGCCTCACTAGGGAACACCGGTGAACTGAGGAATAATTAGACCGGGCCGGATCTGCTCTGATACCATATTTGAAGTTGAAAGGGTAGAGGTGGACTGGGTGAGAGGTTAGAACCCATGAGATGAAAATATATAATATGAGCTTACTTGGGCTTGGGCCAACCATTGTTAAAAGGTTAGTATTAACCAATTAGCTAGCTAACTTAGCACCCTATATGCCCTTTGTGGATTTGGTATTTAGTTGACGTGAGATTCTTAACACGCAATCCCATCGTAACATTTTTTGAAAGATCAGCCAGCTGTGAATTCATTTGGCAGCACTCCCATTAATGTTGTGTTTGGAAAGAGATGGAAGTAAAATAAAGGGAGAAGGTAAAATAACACTATTCATTTTCCTCTCAAATTGGAGTGAAAATGAGGTAAAAAGGGTATAAATTTATTTTACACTCTCCTTTACATTTTCACTTCAACCAAGTAAGAAATTTTGATATCCCAATAAATTTTTACCCCCTCTCTTATATCCACTCATATTTTATTCCCATCCAAACAAAACCTAACTTTCGAAAATTGTTTAGCTTAGCCATGGGTTTCGAGCATTTTGTCGTCTCTAGAAATAACCGGTTCAAAACTGCTCGTACCAAATACAGCAGAGTTTAAATATTCTAAAATATTAACTTTATCAATGACCAAGTCTGTAGTTGACTCACAAGTCATTCTATACATTTTTTCTTGTGGAAAATGGCAGAAAGGAGAACAATACATGCATCTCCTTTTCATCAATTGCTTGCAAATAGGAAACAGAGAAAAATGAAGACATGGACTCTGTCTGCAACTGTTTAAGATTTGGAAGAGAGAAACTAAAAATCTGTAAGCTTTCTCATCTCTTTAACTTTTCTTTTAGTAGTTTATTTCAGTTTTCTGCTCTATATATATTCATTTGTGTGCTGTGTTGCTAAATACCTAGCTATAAGGTTAGAGAAGAAGTTCTTAAGATCTGCAGGGAAAATGCAATTTTGGTTAAGAAATTGTTATTTTCTGTATTTGACGCTTAAGTTACCATGAACTTGGTTTCTGTGTATTTTAAAACTTTTCATAGCTTGAAACTTTAATTTTTTTCTGTTATATGAGAAAATTAAATTACTTCAGTAGTTCATAATCCATTCTTAATTGAAAGATTAATTACTAAATTCTCTACCCAAAAAGAAAAATTAATTAAAAAGAAATAGAAGAATTATCATCAGAATTCACTATTAGAAGAAGAAACAGAGTATGATAATATATAGTGGATTTACAATAATTACCCTATAGGCTATCCCATATTTTCAAAGTTTATCAAATAAAACACACATAAATAAGTGAGAATTACCATTTACCCTATGAGGTTTCACCAAAATTAGTAACTTGCCCTATTATTCGGTAAAATCACTCATTCGTCTCTGAGGTTTAGCCTTATTAAATTAAATCTTAAAGACGAATCAATGATTTTACCAAATACCAAGGATAATTTAGTAAATTCGATTAAACCTCAAGAATTAAATAATAATTTTCCTTGCAAATATTAATCATCTTTAAAAATTCCTAGTTGAAGCCAAATTATTTTGTGGAGGATTAAAATAAATCTATAAATTTTCAAGTCCATTCAGGACTTGAGAAATGGTTGGGCGTTCTGATGGTTTGGGATTGACACAGTCCAATCCAAGTTCTGCTATTGGCTTGGCAGCCTGTCTAGAGCATCCTGTGCTTGTTAATTTTGCATGCACTAATTCTATTGAATTAGCAGAGTAAGCTCTTGCCGAATCGCTTATGTTCCAATTACATCCAATGCCATAGCTTTTCTTCTCCTTCATAATTAGTTGCAATACCATCACCCCAAAACTGAAAATATCATGAGCTTTGGTTCCTGAATATGTGAGAAAAGAAATGTTAGCTTCATCAAATTTTCATTTAGTATGATATATTTATTTATATATGCAATCCTTAATATAAAATTATAAATTACACACCAAAAATACATTGAAACAAATTAATGCTTATTTGCTTCGACTTACTACCTCTATTTCATAATACTTGTCACATCTGAAATTTTACGTCCCTTAATAAAACCATTAAATTTGTTTAAATTACAATAAATTATTGAGCAAATTGATTATATTACCCTTAATTTAATAATAATTTTTTAATAAAACTATTAAATTGAAGTAATAATTATTGAACATATACAAATGGTAAACGTGAAAATAAAAAAATTATTACTCATTGAAACCATAAAATGTGACAAGTATTTTAGAATAACCTATTTTCTCAAATGCGACGAGTATTACGATACCGAAGTAGTAACATAATTTGCAATTATTAAATGATCCAAAAAGGTTGGAACTAATAATATTTTGAAAGTTGAAAAGATGAGGATTTTGTAGACTGAATTTGTCAAGCTTTTGATGAGAATTAGGTGTAGCTTTTACTTGGCCTATATGAGAAGTTTTGCCTTTTTCTAAAATTGCTTTTGTTGCATTAAAATAAAAACAAAACCTCCACTAAAATAAAATAAAATAAAATAAATTAAAATAAAACCGCAATACCCAAGTATGAAGGTACCAACAAACAAATGGGCTAAAAATTTTGTAAAAGCGCGAAAAACAAATAGACAAAGTAAAACACATTGCTTATTTACTAATTGAATCAGAAAAGCCCAATACAAACCTACACATAACCTGAAATTTTTTTTTTTATATATAAATCTCTGAATTTGGAAAATAAGTTTAAGATTATAATTTGATAAAAAAAAAAAAAGAGGGGAAAAAAGCATGACAACATTCAATTACTATTGAATATATTAGGGTACGTACCTGACTCTATATGATCTCCTTCTGATGTAACATTCCCAAAATCAGATAGTTTGGGGTTAAAATCCTGTTCATTTTGACCAAATAGAATCCACAATTCATTAGTTATTTTCCTTTTTCAAAGAAATTAAATGCTTTTAATTGTATATGATATGCTATGATAGAATTGACCTTATCCAACAAAATATTGTCCAGCTTTAAATCCCTATGGATAAGTGGAGGCACATGATCCTGTAGCTTCTGTATAGCACCTGCAACTCCTTTGATGATTTTGAGGGTCTGTCTCCAATCTAGTCCTACATATAATATAATCAAAACTAATTAAAATAAAAAAACATTATATATAATGCTAGATAATTCATTATACATCAATAACTTGTTCTTCTCACAATTTTAAGGGGATCATATATACAAGCTTGGCATGCTACTATAGGTTTTTTTTTGTTTTCTCTTCAAGAATGTGTTAGGTAAAATTAGCTGATTTGATAATTGTTAGTTGTTTTAGTAGTGTTTAATTGTTAGCTGTTTGAGTGGTTTTTTATGAAAATCTAAAAGCTAAACATTATATAAGTTAACTTTTTATAAAACACTGTCTTAATCTCCAAAAGATAATTCAAATATCATGTCATTATAACGTGGTCAAAACGCTGAAAACTACTTAAAAAGTTGTTCCCGAACACGCCTAAGTTTGGTCCAAAAAATTTCTAACAATTCATATGTCAAGCAAGTTGTGGTTGGACTAATTAGCAGTGTAATAATCAAGTGTTTGCATGTCCCATAGCTTGATATATAATTTTTAAGAGCTTTTTTTCGAAGTCTGGTAAAAAATATTTGTAATTCACATATCAAGCAAGCTGTTATTGGATTAAGTAAAAGCATTAGGAGATAATTAACCTGATAATTTAGTGGTGAGAGTCCCATTTTGCATGAATGGATAGACAAGATAGAACCTTTCTTGAGTTTCGCAGTAGCCAATAAGCTTGATTATATTTTGATGTTGTACTCTTGGCAAGTACTGAACTTCTGCCTGAAACGTATATATGCAGATCGAAACTTTAGAAAATTCATTTGCTTTTATTTATGAAATGCTATTGGTATAATAATTTTAGAAGGCAAGAATAATAGTGAGTTTTGTCATAAAGTTTTGGGTTATTTAAGTTTGTGAAGTTTATTTTAAAATTTCATCATTTTTGGTAGAGTTTGATTTAGTTATATTTAAATCGAGTTTGATTTAATTATATTTAAATCAATAGAATTGAATTCGTATAATTGAAATTTTTTGTTTCTTTTCATACCAAATACAAAAATTTAAATTTATAAATTAATTGCATAAAATTTTATAGAATTTATTTATTTCAAACAAGAGGTAAAGATAGTTTGTTTTCGAAAAATAATTTACTTTTGAAAATTATTTTAAAAATAATTTATTTTTGAGAAACAAATAGAGCCTAATAAGTTATAATTTTAACTAGGGACTAGAAAATAAGAGTGCTAAATAATTAAATATTAAAAAAACAAAAAGCAAAAAAAAAAAAAAAAAAAATCAAGTGTCTTATTTTTCCTTACTTGCCACTGAGTTCTTGCTCTTTCAGCTTTATCGCGGGAGAACTTAACGGCTACATATTGGCCGTTAACATTCTTCTCATTCCTTCCGTAGATGATTCCATGATAGACTGGACCAAATGCTCCCCGCCCTATAAATTTTCTTTCACTAAACACATCTGTGTATGCATTTAATTCCTCCACAGTAAACTCTATTATGTCTCCTGAATCTTTTAATTATATGAAATGCAATTAGAACTTGTTTAGTACAAATAAATAATAAAACATAAAAATATATTATTTACTAATAAATTATATATAAATACACGGTAAAATACATAATTTTTATACTTTTCATGAAAAATTATGATACCTCAAACTTTGTAAGTGTCTGTGTTTTCTAAAAGCTATAAATTTTAATAGGAGTGCATACTTTTAAGGTTTTTGGCTAATTTTATAGGTAAAATATTGATTTGTTAATGTATAGTGAGTATAACAGTTGAAACAATAACTTTTTGTGAAAAATACAAGAATGAATTTGTAAATTCCACAACATATATGTATATAGAACTTAAAAAAGGAAAAAAAGAAATCTTTGAAATGAGACACCCACAATTTCATTTGTAGGATTTGATTAATACACCGAGAAACCAAATACTTTCTAACAAGATATGTTAGCACTTAAAATGAAGATGTGAAGAAGAGAGAGCGAGAGAATAGCAAGAGAGCTCTTACCATCCTCAGTATTGTGTCCACAGTAGTAACAGTTAAACATCCTTATGTCAATGCAGTTGTTGTTTGGCTATTCCCTTAACTACACGAACTATACATAGTAAGAAATGTTGTGTATATATAGCAGTGGTTTTGGGAAATTAGTAGCTTGTTGAGGAAATTCCATGCATTTACATATTACAATATTATTAAAATATTATATGATAAAGGAAAAAAGCAATGTTTCTCTGCACTTTATTTCCTTAATAGTTAGTTTGGGGTCGCAGGTTTAAGCCAATACACGAACACGTATACACATTCATGGAAATTTCTGGGCATCACAACACTCTCCTCACCAAATTCTTCTTTCTCCTTATATTTTTTTCTTTTATGAAAAATATGGATTCGATTTCTATGTAAGGTGGTTTTTCATGTTGTAAAGATTTAGATTTAATAAAAAATAATTGCAATACCATTTAGCTTTGACTAAATGGTAATCGTGTAGTCTAAATTAATAAAAGATTATTTTTTAATTGAAATAAAACTATTTTGTGCTTGCACAAGAAAATTGATTTACTGTTCAATGGAATTAGTTCAGTTGATTAATTTCGATGCTATAAGCTGGCGTGAGATTTTTTTTTTTTTTTTTTTTTTTAAATTTCACCCTCTGTTATTTTTATATTCATTCACTTGGACTGCTCGTGATGCTGTTGGAGTTGCTTATTTTCGTTCTTGTTCTGATTAGGTGTTCATCTCTCTTTTGTACCGAAAAAGCATGATGTTTTACTGATTTTATTATCCGCTCTTTTTTAACATATTTTTGTTTGTTAAAAAAAAAAAAAAAAAAACTTTGCTAAGGCCTCGCAGGACCCAATTCTAATACGTTTTCTTTCATGCTAAGGGGCGGTGTAGAGTATACGGTCCACAATCAAGGTTTTTATTTCACTGCTTCTGCTATGAACTTGCACTGCACCACTCAAATGTCGGGAAAGCAGAAATTAATATTTAACACCAAAGAATGGTTATGAAGCTGGAAAGAATTTTCAAAAAAGTGAAAGGTAATGATCAAGAATGAGTAGAGGAAATTGGTAAGAAGAAAGCTGAAGAAGACGATGGGCCCTTCATTATTATTATTGTTCTGTAGGCATAATTAGTGTTTAGTTTTGAAACACAACTTTTTACTTGTATGGCTTATGCGTGTCCTCTTATTAGCATATAATTGTGTGGTTAAAACAGTTAAATCAATGTTTACTGCGTCTTTTTCCTCCCCTAGACGGTGTAGAAATGTTGCTTTTCTACAAATCACAGGTTTCTAAAGCCAAAATTTTATTAGCAGAATCTTTGACGCCATTACATACTATCTTTTAAAAGCAAAAATTTCTTGGTTACCAAGCATAAGAAAGATTGGTTTGAACCTCTTATTTTATTTGGTATTTGTTAACAGAACTAATTACTTTTCTCAGGCCCCTAGAAGCCTAGCATAACTCAGTAATTTCCAATGTTAGGGGCGGTGTGTAGGGTCAACAATCAAGGGTTTAGTTTATGTTTGCACTTCTGCTATGAACTTGCACCTTTCAAAGGTTAGAAGAAAGCAGACAAATTGTAGAGCCAAAGAATGTTCATTAAGCTCTGGTGCAAGAACTTTCAAAGAAAGTGAAGGGTAATGCCGCAGTAATCAAGAAGAATAATTAAGGAAACATATAGCTAGTGCATTTACTGATCCTTTTCCTCCACATTTCAGATCGATGGCGTAGAAGCATTGCTTTTCTACGGATCACGCATTTTTCTCTAGCCAAAATTTATTAGAAAAAACTTTGACATTGCTATATATATATATAATTAAAAATAAAAATTACTTGTAATCCAAGCATTTGAAAGATTGGTTTGAACCTGATTCTTTTAAGTCTGGAATAGAATTATTGAATATTTGAATCGAAGTTAGAGTAAGGAGATGAATCTTCGAATGTTTAAATCATGAGGCAAACGGTTAAAAGAGTAAAATGAAAAATTACAAATGCAAAGTAATTTTTTTAGAAGAGAAGAGGGACGATTGTGTCTCATCTCTTCAACATGGATTTGCCGTTCTTGAATCCACAGTAATATAACTTAATTCTTTGGTCAGCTCTGCGACTTTTTGGGGTCGAAGTAAACCTTGGAGAAAATTAAGGAAGTTTGATTCGAGCCGTTTAAGTGTTTGTAAAACCCTAGTAAAACCTTTTTCTCTTATTGGAATTGAATCCTCCGTTGTCTGTTTTCCATCTTTGTTTCGAATCAAAATCTCTCAACTTCCATGCCGGTTTTATCTACCAGGTTACTACTCTTTAATCTTAATACAAAACTCCTCACTACCAAACGCATCTCCACTACAATTCTTCACTTCAAACCCAAACCCAAACCCAAGTTCTTCTTCAATTGCTCACTTGACCACCATCTACACCACCACTAGCGACGACGACGACACTGACCCACAACAACAACAACAACTAGACGCTTTGGTTAAGTCATATGGTTGTGCTGGTATGTTTGATGAAGCTACTAATGCACTGTTTCAGGGTAGGCGTACGTGGATTGGTACCTGGAATATGTACTGTACCTGTACTTTTCTTATGGATAGGCTGATTAAGAATAGGAAATTTGATATGGCTACTGCCATTATACACAGTTGAAGAGATTGGGTTTCAGCCCTAATGGAAAAGGTTTACCTTTACTGTGCCGGGTGCATAGCCTTACTTACTTTTGGACTAAACCAACGAGAATAAAATTTTTTATTAAAATGAAGATATTTCTGACCATACACAGAAAAAAAAAAAAAAACAAAAGTCAAAACATTTATTCAAGAATCTTTACTGCCGTTGGTTTGATTTATAAACATAGCTTTAGCACGCTACTTATGCAAAAAGAATTAAGAATTCCATATTTTAAATTTTACAAACCGAACCACATCACCAAAATTTCAAAACTGTAATTTTAAGTCAATTTGAATTGGTTTTGGTACTTTTTGAATACCTCCCAATCGCAGTATACCTAATAAGCCCAACATCTTTTTAGGGGCAAGTTGGACTCAACCTAAGCTAATAGATAAGCCCAGCCCAAGCTAGATCATGTATTGTGCACCTCTAACTAATTGCATCTTGGCGAATATCCATTTTATTTTATTTTATTTCACAAAAGACAAAAAAAAAGAGAGAGAGTAGGAATAGACAATTGACAGAGTCCAATATTAGCGACTTATAATTCCACATGGACATAAAATGAAACAGCCTACACGAGCTTATGAAACAAAACCAAATGGTAAACCAATCATGTACTGCCACGTCTTCAATTACTATAGTCTCGGCCCTCCTGAATGACCTGCCTAATCTCTTTATGAAGCAGCGTTTCGGGGTTTTTGGGAAGTCTTCGAAACAGCTAAGAAAACATCTCTAGAATTCGCTATATCTCTCTTCATTCGCCGCCCGGCTTAGATAACCAAGCAAAGCAACCATGCCTCGCCGAAGCTCCGGAGGTCAGATTTTTGCTTTAAATCTTTCTGTTATACATTTTCATAGATATAATCGTTTAAAGTTTGTGGCTTTTCTTTTCTTTCTTTTTTTTTTTTTTTTTTGTTCTCTTAGGAAAGCTAAGAAAATAAACCCAAGATGGGATCTTGAGTATGTTTTTGTTTGTTTGTTTGTTTTTTTTTTTAAATTGTGGAAAATATGTGTATCAAAGTAAGGAATTAGATCTGCTGTGCTATTTTGTGAGGGAGAGATGTGTTGGTTTACAAATTACTAGTTTTTGGTTTTGAACTTTTGGGAAATTTATTTGAGTTAGCGTTGGACCTCAAAGTTTGTAGCTTTATGGGCCTAGATATGTTGATTTTGTCTTGAACGAAATGGGTGTCAATTTTTTTCCTTGTGCTATTCCTTTTGATATTTGTGTTTGCTTGTTTTGACGGGGTGTTAGGGTTTCTTCATACCATGAAATTCCTTGGTTTTTGCTCCAGGAGAATTTGAAATTAAATGCAGATGCTGTAAAGTAGATATATGGCTTTGCAGTTGTCTGGTCAAGATGCTATTCAGAATAGGAGCTTGAAAATTTTCTTAATTAGGTCGCTAGTTAACTAAATTATGATGTTGAGGTTGATGGATGAATTAGATTGTTTAGTTGGTGCATAGCATTACTGTATCCTGTTGGTATAAATGAATCAAAACTTGCTGCTTAGATGATTCTGATGGTTTTTTTGGAGATTATGATTATTGGATATGGACGTAATACCTTGATCATGTTTGCATTATGTAGGTTAAATTCAGCAGTTCAACTCTTTAAGATCATCATGAGCTGCTATTTCTTTGTTTCAGTTGCATCTTTTTATAGAGCTTCTTACTTGCTATTTTTCAGCTGTAATGTTTCTTGATGTGGAATATTCATGATGCCTGGTGTGTCAGAAAATTGCTTATACATGTTGTTTGATGTTGTAGTATTATGACTGTAAATTTGCTATGATGTCATATTGTTAATAACTCAATCTTAACTCCTATCGCATGTATTTGTGGTGTATTATATATTCCTTTGTGAGATTTTCCTTTGGAGGTTAATGTTAACAATAGTTGTGATCTACCTTCTGCCACAGGAAGATCTGCTTCTCGCCCTGCTGCTCGTCCTGCACCAGCACGTGGCCCACCACCTCAACCAGGTACTATTTCATGGTATTATTTTTCAAGTTGCAGCCTTTAAGATTGTAAATAGAAAATTATAAGTCTATATATCATATTTGATATGATTTCCTTGAATTCAGGATAATTAACTTGTTTTGAAGCACTTGATTTAATTCAGTTTTCATGTTTCCATGCAGTTAACCATGCTCCTCCTCCAGCTCCTGTCCAGAATAGCGGTGGTGGATCATTGCTTGGAGGTCTCGGTTCTACCATAGCTCAAGGTATGAAGAACATCTAATGCGTATTTGGGGTGGAAATTTGTTCTCTATTTCATTTGGATTGAGGAAGAACTAGGAACCTTTTATATCTGTTTTCTGTCTTCAAACAGGCATGGCTTTTGGCACTGGTAGTGCTGTGGCACATAGAGCTGTAGACGCTGTGATGGGACCTCGTACAATTCAGCATGAAACTGTTGTCTCTGAGGCCGCTGCCTCAGCTTCTGCAGCCAACACTGTAGGGGGTGCTGATTCATGCAGTATTCACTCAAAGGCATTCCAAGATGTATGCAAACTTTTCTCATCTGGTTCTGTGATTGCTGCTATATACATGAATGCTTTTTAGTACAGTGTTCGGTGGTGTTGAGGTGATATTTGCAATTAGAAAAATAAAATAAACCCGAACTTTTAGAAACAGCAATTCTCGAGTAACTCTCTTCCACATCTTTCCTTCTCATAGCTTTGGCTTTTTGCATGATCTTTATTTCAATTGTTCTATCTATGACTTCTTTTTTTGGACATTTCATTTCTACCACCCAAGAGACTTGAAACTCATCTGCATGAATGCTGTCATGAATTGAACTTACATTTGTGCCTCAGTTTGCAATGTTTCTTGGAATTTGATTGTCCCGAAATATTCATAGTAATTTGAAACTAATCACTTGTTTTTCTTATTTAAATTAGTTGGTCATTCATACTTATTATTTTGTTTTATAATTGAGATTTTTTTATCTGAATAATGCAATTATTGAGTTTGCAGTGACATTTCTTTTTTCATTTGTCTTGCAGTGCATTAACAACTTCGGTAATGACATCAGCAAATGCCAGTTCTATATGGACATGTTGGCTGAGTGCAGGAAGAACTCAGGCATGTTGAGTGCCTAGGTGCTATATTCATACACAGACAATGGAAATGGAATACCAGCTTTGAACTTTTATCCTCTTTATCTTATTTTGATGCATATAATGGTGATGGTGATGGTGATGATGATATGTTAAAGCGTTCTCCTTATATGCACTAGGATTTAATGTCAATAATTATTGTGGGAAACTATTTAACCTGCACTTTTAAATTTAATTGTTTTCCAGTAATTACTAAACATTTATTCTCTTCGATCTTGATGCTTACATTTTCAGAATTGAATGGTTCATCTTGAAAAATGGTTGCGGGTAATGTGATTTTCCTCGAATTGGCTTTATTGGTTTATCGTTCAATTTGATAAAATTTATCTGCTCTATGTATGGTAATGGAAGTACATTCTAGTTTGTTATAATCCTCCATTTGCATTGTACAGATGTTTATAATTTCTCTACACGACAATAGAAGACAATGAGGAAAAAAAATAATTTTAGTAAATAATTGAAATTAGACATCATATCATATTATTTTAAATAAAAAAATTTAGGAAACAATAGATATTTTTATGCTTCAGTCTATATATGATTAACTCCAGTAAATATATTTCTAATCAAATACACTTAAAATTTATCAAGAATGATATTTAAGTTGCATGCCAAGATATAGTTTTGTAAATGATTTCAATCGGATTTGAATTCTTTTTATTAATACTTAAAAAAAAAGAAAAAAAAAGTGATATTTAAGTTAAATAAAATATTATATAAAATAAGAAAAATGTAACTTTTAGCAAGTAAGAAAATTTATAGATGTCCATCAACATATTGGCCTCTTGGGTTTAAAGGCACAACAAGTAATTACTTGGGACCTTAAGTTATACTCCTCCCCTGTCATTTGATAACCAATTATTTCCTATCTCACGTTGCTTGCCCTTGATTGGTTTTAGAACGTATAGATGGACGAGTTTGATTTTTGAAGCCTTGCAGCATTGTAAAATATAACCTTCTACCATTGTATTTTTTTTTTTTTTAAAGGCAGAATAAATAATTGGTAAATCAAATGCAGATATCTTTAAATTCTCTAAATCTGATCGGTTTATTTCTTCAATTGCAATCACCATTGAATAAATTTCAAATTCAAATTAAAATATCGATCATCGATCAGGATTTTAGGCATAGCATCCTTCAGACTCAACTAAAATATATAGGTGTATATTTACTTATTTTTAAAATATTGATATCAAATGCACATATCTTTAAATTTTCTAAATCTGATCGGTTTATTTCTTCAATTGCAATCACCGTTGAATAAATTTTAATTTCAAATTAAAATATCATCATCGATAAGGATTTTTGGCATAGCATTTGTCAGACTCAACTAAAATATATAGGTGTATATTTACTTAGTTGCCCATGTGTCTATATCTCTCTCTCTCTCCCTCCTCGTACTATTAAAAAGAATACTCAGTTTATTCCTCTTTAACAGCAATTAATAGATATTTTACTTTATTTTATTTTAAATGTTCGTTAAAATTTTGAGCATATATTAATAATTTTTTTTTCAATTTTATTTATATTTATTAGGTGTAATTTATTTTTATGTTTACATTTATTTTTCTCTTTTTTTTTATCATTATTTTACTTGTAGTTAAAATTTTGACTATAAGCATAACTGAATTTTTTTTGTTATATCAAGACATGAAAAATGAAAGGAAGTACTACTTTAATGATGGTGCTTTAACATGAGATAAAATTAGCATTTGTTGTAAAATTAAATTAAGTGGTTTAATTTTAAGAAAGATAATTTAAATATTCTACTGTATATTTTTAGAAAATCAATGTATTTCAATCGTTTAATTTAATTACTATTTTTATGTAAGCTTATAAGCTAACCAAGCCAAGCTAATAAATACTCTATAGCCTTCTTTCTCTCATTCTTTTGATCTAATTTGAATCATTCGACACATTTAAACTTTAAAACAAAGCTGGTCACGTGGCATTCACTCATTCAACAATCTATTACATGCATTTATTTCAAAAAGTAATAAATGTTTTTTTCCATATGTACCCTTTACATACGACCAATAATTATTATTTCAATTTAATATTTTTTTTTTGAAAAATTAAATGAAAATTATAGTCAACTCAGACACAGGTTATCCCATATAACATTGCTCTTTCAACATAATCCGATTGAATTTACCGGTTCAGTTCAATTTGAGAACCATGGTTAAATATTTATTTTGATTATTAATTTTACCAGCCATAGCCTATGTATTTGGTAGGTGTAATATAATAACTTCGATTTGAAGTGCAACAATAAATAATTGAGGGGGAAGAAAAACACATTTCAAGAGTTAAAGAATTTCAATTAAATAAAACTTGATAAGATGTTTTATTTTCATATTAAACGGTGCCAAGTCACCATTTTTAGCAAAAAAAAAAAGGTCCCAGACGTGAAAATGCCCCAACCTAATAAAACCTAATTTCCATAATCCAAGCTCTTTTGTTTAGCCTAAACCATCTCTTAATTAATGCCTACCCACCTTACTAAAAACATAAGTTTAGCTAATCCTCGTGTTAGAGGTGTGGGTGCTTCATTAACCCATTAAAAAACCCTCTTCCAAGTTGTTTATTCTTATTTACAATTCAGTCCCTCACTTTTTTTCTAGGGATGAAATTGTATTTTTCTTTTTAAAACTATAATCTGCCCTTGAGAAAGTTGGTGCATAACTTCTTCCATGCCTCCCTATCTGGCTCTTGCTCCTCCAAATTTGCCTTGACCTCATCAGCAAATGAACTCTACATTTATAAATTACAACTTTTCAGTCAAAATAATGAAAATTCTCGAATCGTATCGAGTTTTACACCAACTATCTAATTACGAGTAGATTCATATATTGCGAGACTCGTTTATATACTCCGATCTCATGTAATTCGTCAGGTGTTAAAATCAATAGAAAGCAAAAATGAAAGCTTTTCATACCATGATAAAATTGCGTTGGAGAAGTCTGTCAATCAAGTGGACGAGAATGTCTTTAGTATATTCAGGATGACCTTGGATGCCCATCATGTGATCACCATATCTAAACATTTCAATTCCAGTCTTATCAGACCATGCCACTACCTCTGCTTCTGGAGGGAGTTCTATCACCTACAATAGGTTGCAAAACATTGGAAATATATCCCCACTCACACAAGAAAAGTTTTAAATGAATAATTGATATGGTGCTCAAGATTCAGGTTCAGTTTTTTTATTAAACAAACCTCGTCCCTGTGGCATTCTATCACAGATAAAAAAGCAGGCATTTTCTGTGCTGATAGAAGTTTTGATGATGCCAATGAGAAATGGATGGCTGTGACACCTATATCCCAGCCTGAAACGGCACGACCAGTCTTTCCTCCTAGTGAGCGAGCTAGTATCTGATCAAAACCGTTAGAACTTTATCAGCAAAGAATTATTACCTCAATGATTTTTTTTTTTTCAAGTACAAAGTTGATTATGCCTTATCTTTGGTTCATGAAAGATACAAATATTTTTTTTTTTTTTAAATTATGCCTATATGATATGGCTTTTATGGTTTGTATTATGATTAGAATTTTTTTTGGTCATTTGACTCCACAAGATATTGTGAACCCCATATGAACGCCTATCACATTACCACCCAGAAAAGAGGACAAGAAAGGGTAATAAATTCTTTTAGGCTTATATCGGAAATTTTTCGAAAAGGACAGAAAAGGGTAAAATCAATGTTGAAGATTTGGACCCTAAATAACCTAATATGAAATAGGCAAATATATCAAACGCTAGACCATGATTAATTTCTCTTAATAAGCAAATGTTTAGGTGACATGTATAATATACACAGAGAGAGAGAGAGGGAGAGAGGTAGCCCATGTGTTTTAATGTGATATGGTCCAATGTGTCTACCGACAACTCTTATCTGCCACTCATATAAAACATGAGTCTATTTGGCTAAACATCGGCTTTTGTCAACATTCCTCATGATAAGTTATTTTATATGCATGTTTTATTTCATTTCTCTTGATGGACACTGTTACACTAGTAAAGTAAACTTAATTGTATAAAAAAAATATACAAAACAAGTCTCCAATTAATGTGATGCCTTATCTACCTGCTTGCACTAACACACCCACTTAAAAAATTTGGAAAAGGGAAAAAAACCAAATAAAGTTGAAAAGGACAATTAAGCATCTGAGTTGTAGACACTGTGACAGGCCTTTTTCATGCAACCTACACAACCATCAATAGCTTCACAATTTGTTTAAGTGCAATTCCACATTCTCAAGCATTAAAAAGTTCAAAATTAGAACTAAAAACACCCAAAATTATTGACTTTTGGCAGTAGTGATCGAAGTGTATATTGAAACAAATTAAAAGAAAAATTCACCTGTATATCCTATTTACTACATATCTAAAAAGGATAACAAATGCAAACCTATACAGCTGTAGGCACTAAATGACTCAACTAAAGAATCAGAAGCCTACTTTAGGAGCTATGTTTCTAATATCTTCTAATAGGTAAGTTTCACACCTTTTACAAGAGGATGAAGGAGGATGATTCCGTCTTACTCAATTATAGTTATAATTACACAAATATGGAATTGCCCCAAAATGAAAAAAACTAACAAAACCAAACAATTTACTTCAATTTTGCAATAAATGGGATGATTACAGAATGCACTTCATTTTGAAAATGAGCAGACATCACTTCTACATTAAACGAACAGCAACCAAACATCTCAAGACCATATTTTGAATAGAAGCTAACTATTGTCGATGTAAATGTAATTAAATTCAATGCATTTATAATTGTTGCAGTAGAAAAAGGAAAGATCCTATCAATAGCCAAGGTCGCTAGATAACGTTCCAAGTCTCCAATTTAGATGGAAAGTGTGACCCCACAGGAATTAAACCATAAGTAGAAAGCAAGAAGAAAGTGGGACCGCTATGAACTTTATTTCACACTAGAAAGGGGATCACAGCAAATGAAAACTGCACCAATGAAGGCTTTCATGCCGGGATTGTAAGGTATATGGACCACTCACATATTAAGTTGTATCTAAGTGGACCATACACAAAGAAAGAAATATAGATAATTCATATCAGTATTGTTTTTGTTTGTTACTTAAATTTCTGATAGAACTTTACTTGTTTGGACATTGATCAAGCTTAACACTTTCTTTGACTAGCATCCAAACAGAGAAGAGAAACAATTTTAAACCTTTGAAGATACCATCTTGCCCTTTTTGACAACTGGAATTGCTTGAGTGTCAGTCCCAACCCAAGACGACATTTCTTTAGCTTGCAAGAAAATATAATAAGAACCCAGAAGAAATCAGTCTAATGCCAATTCTTTCCTCCTTAATCTTAGGGGAAAATGTAAAATTTTGTAATTTAGCAGAGTAACTGATTACTTAATTACAGGAATGATGTGAAGGAGCTTTTTCCATTAAAATCAAAAGGTACTTAAGAGCAAACAAAATATGGCCGTTTCTTCTCAAAATACGGCACCTACAGAGACATTTCAAAAGGCACATACACGTTTAAAAAATAAATAAAACAAAAAACAATCAAACAGTATGACACCAAACAAATGATTTAAAAATTAAATAGTCAATAATAAAAAAATAAATACCTGGTGTCCAAAACAGATACCCAGAACTTTCTTCTTCATAGAATCCAATTTCTTCAACAGATTCATAAGTTTACAGATCCAAACATCATTCGCATGAGCATCATTGCAGCTTCCAGTGATCACAAACCCATCAAAGCCGTCAATCTCATCATCATCGGGAAACTCTCCACATGCCACCTTATAAACAGCCCATGTCTCTCCTTCCTCCCCCAGCATTCTTGCAAACAACCCAAAATACCCTCCGTACTTCTTCTTCGTATAATCTGAATCTTCTGCGCAAAGGAGAACAGCAAATTTCTTTCCATCCATCTCCATTTTTTCTCTTTTTAACCAAAAGACGATATATTCTTTTCAAAATTTAACGACGAAATGTGGTTCTTTCTGTCTCTAAAAGGGGAATGTGCCGATTTGTGGAAAGAGAAGGAAATGAAGGAGATGGGTTTTCTTTCCTCTGTACTAAAAATCGAAGGATTTTATTTGGAGAGGAAAGAAAACCAAACAGGGAGGAGAATTTTGGAGGTTATGTTCTTTCTTTCTCTCTGTTTGGTATAGTTACTGGGCTTGCACAAACAGAACAATGGAGAGTATATATTGAGGTTGGGTTTCAAACTTAGCCATGGTTGTCATAATTATTTACAATTATGTCATAATTTTCATGTTACCAAAAATACCCCTTGGAGTTACTGTTCCTTTTTTGGTGGTTCAATATGGGTTTGGTTGATGAATCTAACTGGAATTGAGGGAGCATTAAGTAATAGTGTTGTGTTGTCCCAATTCATAGTATTAATTAGCTTAACTACAAATCTTTGTTTAACCGGTCATTTATGTTATGTTCTGTTATTAACCGATCAAATTCATAGTACACATTTGACATTTCCACTTTGAGATTTTCAAATGGGCCTAATATATAAATTTGATTATGAATTTTGTCCGATTATTTTTTGTAGTCCCTTAAACTTTTCAAGAGTTCAATTATGATGTATATTTTCACATTTTAATAACAGTAATGTCTCTCGCTAAAATGAAATATTTTAATAAGAGTTCAATCATAACTATGCACTTTTTACATTTTATTTTGACGATCGACATAGTTATTATTGAAATGTGTAAGTGTAAAATCATGATGGGTTCCCAGTAAAATTTAAAAGGCCACAAGCATAATCGTCGAAGTATAGAATCAGATTTATGCATCTGACATTTTTAAAGATCGACTTATTTATTAAAAGTTTGTTTGGCTTAACTATTCATATTCATTTGATTTAGCTATTCATATGAGCTGATAGTTAATAGATAGCAGTTGCTGATAGCTCGTAGTGGTTGGTAGCGATTAAAATATAATTTCACATATACATTTTAATTTTAAGGTGGATATATTATTTTTATTTAAATACATTATATAAATAGAAACTATTTAACTTAGAAAGAAAAATTAATTTTGCTATTAATTATTTTATGATGTTAATGAAGTCTAAAAATTTTTAAAACGTACATAAAGCAATCAATGAGTTGAACTAAATGTAATCTTGAAAACTGGAGTCAATAACTAATTAATTCTCCAATTCAAATATGTATTAAGATATGTAAATTGAGAATTGATTCATTTTTCATTTCAGATTTAATTATTTAGTAAAGTATTAAAGTGGAATATCGATTCATTATTTGTTTCCATTAATTTTTAAAAGGAAAAAAAAAATTGATTGATCAAATTAATGTGTAATTGCTTTATAATGGTTTGATGGATCTTCCAATGCAATATCAAAAGAAAATTTTAGGAGAAAATTAGGTAATTTCAATCTTTTTCAATTTGGTTGGATCTTCCAATTACCATATTAAATCAGAATTTTAGGAGGAAATTAGGACAATAACTTAAACATTCTTCAATCTGTTTATTTTATTTTATTTTATTTTTTTAATGATTTGTTCACATTTATCATATGCATTCTGTACGAAAAACATTGTATAAGTTACTTGTAAGCAAGTCATTATGCATGATGACAAAAGAAAAAAAAAGTTTAATTTTTTTTTAATACAAAAATAAATAAATAAATAAAACCGTGTTTATAATTTAAGGGACAAATTTACTAGACCCTATTCCTCTAGATCAGATATATACGGGCTGAGTATTTCTGTCCACTTGATTTAAGCAAGATTATCTGTAACGTGTAAATTATCAATTTTTTGTAATATTATTGATTTAAATAAATATATATATATATATATATATATATATATATATATATATATTGTTGCTTTTTATGGTGGCAATATCTCTTACAGACGATTTTTTCATATACATTGGCGTATTTATAATATACTTTACTTCCTACTTCATATAAATTACTCCATAGTTACTTTTTTTTTTTTTTTCTCAATTTGATTCAATATTCACCGGTAATAATAGCAGATTTCCGGCGAGAAAATGAGGTTTTGAAGGGTAAAACCGGTTTTCCGGTTATACTCATATATATAAAAAAAATTTCATCTTTATCAATTATAACAATAAAATCATTGCAAATCTATTTAACCATCGAATTACCTTTTCAGATTAGCAAATAAAATTAAATATATGATTCACTTTCATTGCTTGGCCTAAGAATATGACGAATTTGTTTTTTTTTTTTTTAAATACTTTTTTACACTCAACCTGTTTAAATTTAGATGGAAACGAACTGTTAAATTTGGTATATCTTTAATTTAAATTTATAAGAGAATAAAATACAAATACTCGAGAATAAAACAAACAATAATAATAATAATTTTATTTTCTTATCATTTTTGATACATAAATATTACGTGCATTATTATTTGCAATATAAATTAAAGATTCCTAATAAATATTTGATTCCTAAATTATAATCAAGATCGTTAACTTACAATTCCATTAATATTGTGGTGCCTCTGATTTGGATAAAAAACACTAAAGTATTAACAAAATTTATCTTATTCCAAATAATTATTTATACAATATGTATTAAATAAGAGCCGTTTCATCATGAATTTCACCTTATAATTTTCTTTTATTATTTGAAAATTTGGCTATGTAATTTGAACTTATTAAGCAGAAAATCTTAAGAAGTATCTTATGTAATAATTGATAAAATCATATAAAACCTCCGTTCCATAATATTTGTCACATTTAAGAAAATAGTTTGTTTCAAAATACTTGTCACATTTATGATTTTAATGAATAATAATTTTTTTCCATATTTACCCTTTGTACATGACTAATAATTATTATTTCAATTTAATAGTTTTTCAGAGAATTAGTATTAAATTAAGGGTAATATAGTCGATTTACTCAATAATTTACTATAACTTAAATAAATTTAATGATTTTCTTAAGTAACGTGAAATTTCGAATGTAACAAGTATTATATAATAGAGACAGTAGATTATTAGTACAAACTTACTAAATCCAAAAAAAAACTTGCACAAAAGGTTTTAAAGAGTGTTTAATATTTGTCTTTTTCGGGTTGAAGGTTGTAAGATACTATTACTTGAATGAATACTATCTTTCTTTCATTCATTGATTAGTTAGGTAGGTGTGTAACTCCACATTCAATTCGGTTTAATTTTGACCTAATTTTTATGGTCTACGGTTTAGAGTTTAGGGCATTCGATATCATTTTTCTTTTGATATGAGTCATTCTTTTGTTTGTTTATATTTTTTTTGTCATCTTTTAAGGTGGAGTGCCAATCAATCTTTCAAATGGAGATTATTAGTATTACAATTTATATTACTAGTATATTATGATATTTCTTTTTTATAAATTATATTATGGCAAGATCTTATATTTCTATATTTTATCCTACCAAACCAATCAATGAATACTATTTTCTTAAAGAAAAAAAATTAAATTCTGAAATTGCCGCACTCCTTTTTTTTTTTTTTTTTTTTGATTGGTTACCATCAATACCTAACAATTATGGTAAATCATAAAATAAAACTTGCTCTTAATAAATTCTCTACTTTTGGAAAAGAGAGATTCATATTTCATCATTCAATTATTATCTGAATACCCATTAATTATTTTTCTTTTTTAGAAAAAAGTGGTTTTTAATGTCTAAACAAACTTAAATTTGAATATTGATTGATTCAACAAGAAGGAAAAAGCATTGCTTTTAAGTTTCCCACTTTTGGAAAATTAGCAAAAGCAAATGGAGATTGGGTTTGTTTCTTTCTTTTACTTGCACAAAACCTCTCATTTTATTTATTTGTTAATGCCAATACACTTCCTTTAAGGATATAAAGGTCATCTTTTGTTCCTTTCAAAGATAAACATATATATGAACTCATGTTAATTGATGGAATTCCTCTTATATCCAATTAATAATTGATTATCATCTTACGACTCTATTTATATCAATTATCGTTATTAAATTTATTCCATTTGATTTGGTTAGATTGAACCGAGTGCTTACTCCTATATATTCTGGTATATTTAAATCCTCAATTTCTTGTATTGTCATATGAAAATTTAATCATACTTTGATTTGTTTTGATAAGATGAAATTGTTAATGATTGATTGATTATTAATGCTTGATTTATTCTATGATGATTATTCCAAAGATGCAATAACCTTGTTAGACATGATGAACACTTGAATTTGTTTTCCCTTCATAGAAATTAGGACAAGTTAATCACCAAATTAGGTATCAAGAAAGAATACAAAATTGCCAAATATATAATTTAGTTCCTCAAGTCAAAAAAAAAAAAAAATTTTTTTTTTTTGTTGCACCCTAAATTTTAAAATCGATCTTGTGGCACTCTAAACTTCATTTTTTATAATAATTTCACACCTCGTCGCACCAACGACCATAATTTTTTTAGGTTTTGGCTTTTATATGTAAATATAATTTTAATATGTGGTTCATATATCTTTTGTTACTATATTTATACATTTTTTAACTATTCAATAAATGTTTAATCGATCTATTTTTATAAGTTGAGACGTCGGATAAACAAATTATGGGTATTACCCAAGAATTATGGCACGCATGGCCAACAACAAGGCAGCAAGTAGTACTCCATGATTTACTCTACATTTGAGAGAGAATAAAATAAAGAAAAAAAACTTAAAAAGGTAATAATATGATATATAATTTATAATTAATAATAATATTGACGTTTGCAACGGAACTATTCATAGTTATTTTCTTCTTGTTTAATTAATCTCAATACACAAAAATTATTTGTATCTACAATAATAATTTTGCAAATAATGAGTTAGCTATGATTTATTTAGATAATAATAAATGGCGATTCAAAATTAGTAATTAAATGTTATATTGATTTTTTTTATTTTCCCACTTAAATAAAAATTCAAAGATTTCATGTTATTCTTATAACACATTAAAACACAAATTCATCTTATACTTTTTGTAAAAAAAAATTTTAGCACAGAATTATTGTGTCTCTAAAATTATGAATTTTAGTATATTGTACATATCTTCATATTAGCACCAACAATTTTTAAGTTTGATTTTTATATACAAAATATTCATTTGATTTGCGGTTAATACAATTTTTGAATAACTTTCACATTTTTTCAATTACTTTCACATTTTTAATTATTAAATAAACGTTTAATCGATTTAATTTTAAAATTTAAAAAGTTCAATAGAAAATTTTAGAAATTAAAATTTTTAACAAGTATAATTTTATAAATTGGAGTAGTTAACGAGTCAAAATAAAAAATAAGAGTGCTAAAATAATTTGGTATGAAATCAGAAATGTGAATTTAATATTTGGTCCACCTTCTCATCATAACTAAAAAAAGAAAACGGTCTTGAAAAGGAAAATAATCATCAAAGAGAATTTTTTCATATTTGGAGCTATTGGTCTTATTCCTTGGATTCTACTATGAAATTAAAAATTTTGAAGCCTTATAATTATAAATAAAATTCACTGCATGCACGTTCACATTTATTTTGTATCATCACGTGATAAGAGACCAAACAAAATCGTGATTTATGTATTTGTAAGTTTCTCTATTTTGTGTTCGCCAAATGTATAAATATGCAATGTATTTTATAAAAAAAAATCTTACGGCGCAATAAATTTTATAAGTCACCTTCTGTTTTTTAAATTATGAATTTTAGTAATATTATATTTCTCTTCATATTAGTAATAACATTTTTTTTGTATTTTTGAAATTTATGTGCAAGTTATTCACTTAATGTGATTAATATAATCTTTGGAATAATAATTTTCACATTTTTCTACTATATAATAAGTATTTAATGATCTAATTTTCAATATGATCCTTTTCTTATCTGTAAAAAATAATTTTTTCTTCCAATTGTTAAATAGTAGTAAAAAGATATCGTTGTAGTAAAAAAAAAAAAAAAAACTCCTTCAAAAGAATTCCTGTTGCTTTTTTATTCTCTCCTTATTCTTATTTTCTCTCCTTACTTTTGCAGTCAATAATGAAATAAAGAATTTAGATAGTTTTATTTAAGCATTAAGATTTACATTGATAAAAATAAAAATATATAATAAAAATAATCTACAGCCCATAATTTTATTTTCGCTTATTAAGCATTCTCATGAATAAAAAATTATAATATCGTTATACTATAAAATTAATAAATAGGAAAATAAGATTTTTTTTAATTTGCAAAATTGAATAAAATATTTTTTTTGGTTCTGTATAAACTATATTATAAATTTTAAAAAATATTTGATATATACAATTGATTATTACATGAAATATCTATTACTGGGTTCCTTTTATTTCATTCACGCTATTCAATTTATCATAGGAAAAATGTAGTATGAGGGGAAAAGGGTACTATAGTAATTGAGAATGAAAATGTGTAACTTAATTTAAGCCAGATAATCTTTTACTAATTTCTTTTAATTTTCTTTTGAAATTTTATAAATTTTATTTTTCATTATTCTACAAAAATTTAGTCCCGTAATTGCGGGTAGTACGTGGAAGTGACACATGATATTTCATATGCAGCACAGCATTTCATACATCACGTGCGCATCAAGGCTAGTGCATATTGTGCACGTATATATTTTACACACTTTTTTAATTTAAATAATTAATTAATTAATTAACTCCTAATTAAGCTGTGTAACAAGTAATCAAAGTTGGTAATACATAAGCACAACATCTTTAAAAATAAATAAATAAGCACGCCACAATAATTTTATTACATCACATGAAACTATAAGGAGTTTCATTGCTCATTAAGGTTGTGAGTTGGAGATAAATTTACTCCTAAAAAATTAAAGATAAATTGTATATATGAATTAGTTTTATATATTTGCAAATATAAAAAAGAAAAAAAATTATTGACAAACATAAAATCGGTTTTTTTATATATTCGCATTCATATTCAGAATAGTGTATCAAAATATAATTTCAATTTTACGATTTAGGCCATAATTTGAATCAATCTGTTTCGAACGAAATGTGAATTTTCTCCTGTATAAGTTAATTAATGCTAAAAAATTAATATAAAGCAATTAATTAATTATTTAATTTTCCACTTTTATATGATTTTTATTAATTTAAAAAATATTCGGTAAAATTAACTGTTTTGATAATTGATAATTGGTAAGTGTTTTAGTAGCTTAAAAACTACTCTAAAAACTGTTGACACATTGCCTTGGAATTTCGACAACATGGGATTCTTAACATGACAAGGATCAATCACTTTTACATGTCCAATTTCTATATGTTATTGCTGGAGTCATTTTCATTGTTCAATGTCGTTTTGTTTAAGGAAATAGTTAAAAATTAAAGAGAAACAAACAAAAACATGTGTTTAACTGTGGATTCAATATATATGCTTTGATTGTAACTTTCCCTTTATGATTAGATAGCATCTTTCGCATGCATTGTGACGTGGTCCAACGCCAATCATAGAGATATCACTTCATTCATTTAACATAAAATATTGGTACGAAAGAGATTATGTCGTTGTCGTTGTCGTTTTCTCTTCCTCAAAGCTAAATAGTAAGGGGACAGTTCTGATCCACGGCTTTTGCTTCCCTTTGTAATATTGAATAGGAAAAATCTTTATTTTACAGAATAATTATTTCTTTTTTCTGCTCTCATAAGTTCTTGAGTCCAATTTATCAGTAATTAATTCAAATTATATTTAAATTTGATTTGTTTTATTTAATGAATGAGCTGAATTAATCAAACTCAAGCCTAACATAACATTAAATCGTGTAACTATTCTTTATTACTATTATTATATTATTATTATTATTATTATTCATTGAAAAGCCGAAATAATACCGTGGATTCAAAATAAGGATAACCCTTTTTTTGATTCACTAAATTGATGAAAAATCTCATGGTCGAGAGAACTTAAACTCAAAATCTCTCACTCCTTGTATAAGTAAGAATACTAATCAAAACCGCATATGATTAACAATTCATCTATTCTTATTAAATAATCCGATTGATTTAATTAGATTACTAGGAGATTTTCTACCAATCAATTTGATTCATGACGTGAGTATTTTTTTTTACCATTTTTTTTTGTGGTTCTCTAAATAAATATTTTACTTATTTGTGAATTAGAACACACACAAAAAAAAAATGTGGAGATAAAGTAATTAAAGGTCATTGATCGCTAATCTAAGCAAGTAAACTAATTAATGCGATTATCATATTAACTTCTCATTTCGTAGCAACCTAAACGTGTGGCATTTGTTATTTGGTATCACCATAGAGAGCATAAATAGCTATATCAAGTATAAATCTCTGAATATAAAATAACCATAAATCAAATTAGTGTACATATATAATTCTCCTTATTTTTATTAAAAAAAAAAATATTTTACATGATGCCATATAATAAGTAGTCTGTACACATATATAAATAGTGGCATGCAAGACGCGTGTGAATACTACTCTCATTACAAAGTTAAGCTCACAGTACCCATTGTTTTAATAACCTTATAGATAAGGATAAACTTTCAGTTGATCAAATCAAATCAAATTGAATTAGTTTGATTTCGATTTATCCGAATATGTTTTTAAAATATTCAAATTTGAACCAAATAATATAATAATCTATTCAAATTGAATTAAATCAATTTGGATAAGTTTGAATTCGGTTATTGCAAATCAAATTAATAAACTATTTTGGCTTAAAAATAAATTATATAGTGACCTTTTAAAAATCGAAAACTAAATAGTTTTATATATTCAAATCTATCGATAATTAACCGAATTTCTAAAACAACTATCTTAATTCGACTAAAACGAGCCGGTTTAATTGTCAATTAGAAACCGATAATTGCTCATCCCTACGAATGAGGGAATCCTATAAAGCAAATTGGAAAACATGCTGGTTATGTTCAATGTTGACATAGTTGAAAGCCAGTGGTGGATGACTAGTGAATTAGGAAAGCTAAGTAGCTATTTAGGGCAAAGTCCTCCCATAATATGATCTTTTTCCTAGTAATAGCAATCTTTTCCATAAGTGCACCACACGTAAAATACCATTAGGTATGAAGGCAGACATGGAAAGAGCCCTAAAGCAAGCCCATCTCCTCCTTGTCATATACCACTACATTTATATGTTGCTTGAATTATTAGCAACTCATGTTCTTAGTGGGATTCAAATAGTCTTTTTATGAAAATTGTCGCGGATTTGTGGCCATGCAATTAGTTGTTGGCTTTTACTTCTTGGTCTAAAATATAAAACTATGTCCATATATTTGGGAATTAACACGACATTGTGCTTTTTTTTTTTTTTTTTTTTAAATGGTATTGCAATTTGCAAAATATAATAATAACATGACACCCATTCATCTTAAAAATAATTTTCATTTATATGTTTAACATTAGTGTTCCTTAATGACTAGATAAAAAATTATAACTTCCAACGAGTCTTTAATGCGTCTTAATTTAGTTGGTTTTTTAATTCTATTAAGAGTGAAAAATGTGAAGTTTATTCATTCACTGTCATGGTTGTATTTGGAGCAACAGCTTTTTAAGTAGCTTTGTGCGTTTTGAAACGCAACTTAAAAAACTGTTTGGTAATATAACGTTTAGACTAACTTTCATTTTTTTAAAAGTTAACGTTTAACTTTTTAGCATTTCAAGAAAATCTACCTAAATAATTAATAGTTAAATGCTACTAAAATAGCTAAAAGTTATCAAAACAATTAATTTTATTGAATATATGATAAGAGTTTTCATGAATTTTTTTTATCAGCGAAATTAATTAATTTTATTATAATAAAACATACCAAGAAAAATTAACTTATCCAAGTAATTTAATCCGAGCCAACAGGCTCCCTAAAACAGCCAAACCTGACCCGAAAAAATTAAGTGAAAAAATCTGGTAAAAATTCTTCAACAGAATAAAACTAGAAGGAACGTCCATCAAATCTCTTCTTGAGATAAGAAGAAAGGAAAAAAAAAAAAAAATACAACTATGCTATTACATAAATAAAACCAAAAATTTTAAAGCCATGCTAAAAAAGATTTGCAACATACATTCACTTCTCAGCTAAATGATTATGATCTCTATTGACAAACTGAAATCAACCTGAACTAAAAAACATAGCAACAAATCAAATTTGTTAAAACGATCCCACTACCATTGCCAGAGATCGTAATAATTTTCATGAATTAAATGAAAATTATTAAAAATGAAACAACAACTTATATAATTTATAATATTTTTGTGTTAATTTAACCTTACATGATATATATATATATATATAAAATTTTTTAGAGGGTATGTAGGAAAAAATCAATCAATGTGCATAAAAGCCAGTGGAATTAATGAACTTTAGGTGCATAAAAAAAGGAGTCAAAAGTTTTATAAGGGCTCTAAAAGCATTGTTCTTTGCTTTCTCATACATTATAACTCCACTAAAATCTTTGAGTACACGTCAGAAGGAGTTTCAATGCACCAAATTGTTGGTTCTAACAACACTACTATGGCATTTGCATACATTGAATAACATCTCCACAACTATTATAATTGATTGGTTATCTATCCATCTCCCTGTTATAACGTGTAAAATTTGAACATGATATTTTTTTTCATAAACCCTTATAAACTTCTTTCTTATGAATTAAATATAGAACATTTTGGTTTTGATTTTGATTTTACATTTGATTTTGTGTTCAATTTTAAAATTTTAATTAAAATTATGTGTTAAAATAATATTAATTATTAATTATTTTATACATTAATGTGAAATTTGACCCCTGATATTGGCTTTGTTGCTAAATAAAATGAAAATAATATCAAATAAATAATTCATAAATTAAATAACAAAAACGATTGGCGATTGATTAGATACCTGAAAGTAAAACAAACTTTTTTTTTTTTTTTTTTGGAAAAAAACTTTAAAGTTTAAAAACAAAAGATAAAGTGATAATATTTTTAAAAGGTGGAATGTGCAATTGATGTGTTGTCTTGTCTATTTGATACACGTAATATTCTCACCATTCCAATCCAGGTACTTGATTGAAACAATTGGCATTGACCATAATATTATTTATATATGAAGAAGTCATGCAACGAAAATAATATCTTAATGTGAAATTCTAGGGCACCATTAGCTAGGAGGCAACAAGATTTCAATAAACAAAGGCGTGACGACATATTGCACAAGAATAGTTATATTAATTGGATTTGGATGGATCCATAAGAAATTTCAAATTTTCAAAATTTCATGTTATCAAGGCTAAATTAATAAAATAAATTATTACATTCTATCTAGAAATATTTATTTCTATGTAATATTCATTTGTCTAATTAGATACACATAATTCACTTGTCCAAACGTAATAATTCTATTCGTTTTCGTTTAGTTTGAATCATTAAACTATGTTTCAGGCAATCAATGCATTGATTGCTCCCTTAAAGCTTTTGCCCTGGCAAAAAAAGAGGTGTCTTACCTAAGTCAGTCAACTATGAATTGAGCGCCTAAAATCGTTCAGATACATTCTACAGGAAATTAAATTGGAATTATTAGTCATAATCTCATTATCATCGGTATCCTGATCCATTACTAGATATCACTTAATTCGGTTCGGTGTTTAATTACAGTTAAGACTCATCGTCCTTTTTTGCAGGTGCGTTTCATGGAAACTAAATCCAAAAGCTCTTCTCACATGTCCAACCTACATTGCCAACTGAGCTACAACCCACAGATAAAAAATGTTATCTTTGTTACAAAAAGAAAATAACAAACTTACATACTTTTTTAGATATATATATATATATATTTTATGTCTGTTGATTTGTGGTCAATCACAAGAAATATAAAAAATTATTGTAATTCACCCATTCAATATTTATTTTAACAATATGAATAATGTTGTTTGACACCTCAATATATTTTACTATTGTTATTTTACCAGCTGTTATAATCACGTAAATAAAAATAAAGTTCATTCCATATTACCACCATATAATTTTTTTTATTTTTCTTTTATGTTTTATTATGGAGTTGATATACAATTTACAACAAGACATAAAAGAAAATGAAAAATACGATGTATTGAAAGCAACCATGGAAGCTAGGAAAAGAACAAACCTAGTGAGCTAGAACATAAGCAGGCTTGTGTGCTTGCCTCCCAAGCTAAGGAGGCATTAACAACTTGTTTTAATGATTCACACATGGATTGAACTAGAAGAGCCCTGTAACATCCTCTTGATTTGAGTCGGGTTGAACCAAACCTGGTTGGGGTAGAATGGATGATAAGTGGACTTAATTTTATGGAAAGTTTAGGACTTGTTTGCATCAAAACCTATAGGTTGGGTATTCAGTTGTAGCCTTTGCACATTTGAGGTACCAAGTAGAGAGTTACACAGCCAAAAGTACTTCTTCTAGAGACTACCCGTTCTTATCACCTCACTTTACCATTTTCACGTTTCTCCTTCTTTTCTTGCTTGTCCCGCCTATTTTCTTTCCATTTTCAACATAGTTAAGCATTAAGTCCACTCCAAGTAAGTAGAATTCCTTGAAGTTATATGTTATTCAGTCTTTAATTGAGTTATATTGGAGATGAGTTATGAGAATTCTTGTGTATAGGAGAAGAAAGTTCAAAAGCTGCAGAAAAGAGAAGCTGAAACAGAGTTCAAGCTTTTGACATCAAGGTTTGATATCTCATGTTGTTTACTAGTTTCTTTGCATGTAAATTGTGTGGTGTGTTGCTAGTGAGATGATATGTTGCTTGTTGTTGAGTGAGAAGATTGGATATGTTATGAAAACAGGGGATGGAATGAATTTATGAAACAGAGTTTGCTGGAAATTTTACCAGCAACTTCATCTTGATTTTGACCCCAGAAAATGATGGAATTAGGAAGTGTTATAGAAGAGTTATTTGTTCCTCTATGTGTTATCTTTACGTGGGATTTTGAATCATTCCATTTAGAGTTGTATATTGAGAGTTATGGCCAAAAGAACACAGACTGCACAATCTGGAAAAACGTCGCGCGCTCGCGCATGCTGGAAAACACGTCGCGCTCGCGACTTCCTATTTCGCGCTCGCGACTTGAGTCAGATAGCTCTCTGACTCTCAAATGGCGCATTTCGCGCTCGCGAACTCCACAAGCGCGCTCGTGACTTCGTCTCGCGCTCGCGTCTTGTGCTGCGCGGTCGCGACTTGAGCCAGAAAACTCTCTGACTCTCAAATGGTGCATCTCGCGCTCGCGAGGTTTGAAGACGCGCTCGCGACTTCTCCCTGGGAAGCATCTCGCGCTCGCGACTTCTCCTTGCGCGCTCGCGACATTGTGTTTTCATGCATTTTGGACTTCTTTTCTATACAATTACATTTCTTTGCTCAACATGCATGCATCCAATCATTGTAAAACAAAAATACTACATAAGAACATGGATTAAAACAACATACAAGCATTCATATGATGTGAAATCAAATCAACATGATGAACTATGAAGTTATGCAACCATTTATGTGTTATGGTGTTATATAAGTGACATGTACATAATAAGCTCCATTGAGGTTAGGTAGAAACCATGTAGATAAGGCTATGTCGCGACATAGAATAGCAGATCTGCGCCCCATACAGTTTGGAACTCCGGCTACAGGCCGTTGAGTGGATATGATTATACAGGCCATAGCAGCCAAGCATACAGTTTTCATACAGTTTCATACAGTTTATCTTATCACCTCGGTTTCGCTATAACCTTATGGAGCCATACAGATATTTTGACTTAATCATACAGTATAATAAAGAGGAAAGAAAGACCATCAAAGTAAACTGAACATGACATGATTTGTGTGCTTATTCGTGCTATATGTGTTTACATGGTTCTTTGACATATGTATGTGTTTATTTGTTTATGTTATATTGAGATATCCACTGAGCTTTATGAGCTCAGCGAGTTACCTGTTTAACTCGCAGGTTTTGAGACTGGTTCTTAGAGAGTCGGATTACAACTGCTAAAGTTCATCTACAGAAGACTCAATCTTCAGGGTAGCTAGTCATTTTGCTATATATGAATTCATATTCCTTTCATGGCATGTACAGGGCACACAGTGGGCCCAAATCACTTTGTAAACAGTATCATGTATTGTAAATATTATCTACATTATTAATGTTATCAGTATCAAGTATTTTCTATATACAGTATGAAGCCAGCATGATAAGACATACAGTCATCCAGTTTGTAACATCTCGACTCGGTTCATTCGGGTTTTCGGGTGGACCGGGAAGGGGTGTTACAAATTTTGGTATCAGAGCCCTAGGTTTAATTTCCTCGGGCTTGCATGCATAAGTCAGTATAGGTACATGCCATGACTACCCTGATGAACTAAGCAGTTGTTATTATTTTAGGAGGATGTCTCAAGAAGGGGAGAGTGAGTCACACGCCTCCAGAGCAGTGGAGGGTGAGGCTCCAGCAGCACCAGGTCAAGAGGTGTTGTTAAAGCAACTCGCAGATACTTTTAGACAGATGGCAGGGGTGATCCCGCAAGCACCAATAGTAGTAGAGAGAGAAAGGAAGCCCCCACTAGAGAAGCTTCGGAAATATGGGGCGAAAGAATTCAGTGCTAACAAAGATGATAGTCCAGAAAGAGCTGAGTATTGGTTAGATGGGACATCGAGAGTTCTGGACCAATTACAATGTACACCAGAGGACAAGCTGATTTGTGCTACATCATTGTTGATGGATGAAGCATATACATGGTGGACTACTGTTCAGCAGAGAGTCCCAACAGAGCAGCGGACTTGGCAATTCTTCTTGGATGAATTCAAGAAGAAGTTCATCACCGAGGCTTACCTAGATGCGAGAAGGAAGGAGTTCTTATACCTGCGACAGAATAGGATGTCTGTAGCTGAATACGAAAGAGAATTTACGAGACTAAGCAGGTATGGTAAGCAGATAGTGGCTACAGAAGCCGAAAGGTGTAAGAAGTTTCAAGAAGGTTTGAATGATGAGATTCAGATGGGAGTGGTAGCTTCCAGATTCAGAGAATTCTCAGCCTTGGTAGATGCAGCTCAAGAGATAGAGCGAATACAGGCCAATCAGCGTTCTAGACGCCAGCGGTCTCAGCAAAGAAGAGATCAGACTCAGAGTGCACCCAGTACACATCAGCCGGAGAGCAAGAAATTCAGAGGTGCAAGTAGTTCATCTGGTTCTAGGCCTCCTTTTAGTCAAGGCTTAGTCAGGGGCACTAATATGCCAGCGGCATCAGTTGTGGCTAGTTCTGCCGGTGGTAGTCGAGGTTCAGGCAGAGGTTCTGGTAGAGGCACTGGTAGAGGTGCAGAGACAGCCGGTTATACTAATCCACCTTGTGAGCATTGTGGCAGGCGACATGGTGGAGAGTGTTGGTTGGTGACCGGTAAATGTTTGACATGCGGAGCCTCAGACCATCAGAAGAAGGATTGTCCTAAAAGGGCAAGAATTCCTACGCCGTTCATAACAGGCAGAGGTAGAGGCGAGACCTCCGGAGTGCAGAGACAACAATCAGAGACAGTGGACAGGCCTGATACCAGGGGTCCAGCCAGGGTTTATGCCATGCGAGCCAGAGAAGATGAGGAAGCTCCAGATGTCATAATTGGTGAGTTTTCTTTATGTGATCATGGAGTTTATGCTTTAATTGATCCTGGCTCATCTCATTCATACATTAGTGTGCCTACACCCTGGGTTAAAGGGTTAGCGGTTGCACATGTGGGTCAGGGTATGTTGGTTACCAATCCATTAGGAGATGTAGTAACAACTCATACGGTGATCAAAGACTGTCCAATTGTTATTCATGGAAAGGAATTTCCAGGAGATCTTATGGAGTTGCCATTTAGGGAATTTGATGTTATTTTGGGCATGGATTGGCTATCTCGACATAATGCTCTAGTTGATTGTGCAAAGAAAAGGGTGACATTATCTACACCAGCAGGGGAAGAGATTACAGTAGTCGGGAAGCGGCGAGATTTTCTGGGTAATGTGATATCAGCCATAGCAGCAAAGAGATTCATACAGAAGGGTTGTGAAGCATACTTGGTATGTGCATTAACCGCAGAGAAAGAAAAGTCGAAAGTGCAAGACATACCAACAGTATGTGATTATCCAGACGTATTTCCAGATGAGTTACCAGGGTTACCACCAAGGAGGGAAGTGGAGTTTACCATAGATGTCTTTCCTGGAGCAGCACCAGTATCAATTGCACCTTACAGAATGGCACCAGCAGAATTAAAAGAGTTAAAGATTCATCTGCAGGAGTTATTGGATAAAGGCTTTATCAGACCCAGTGTATCACCTTGGGGAGCACCGGTATTATTTGTTAAGAAGAAAGATGGATCATTCAGATTGTGCATTGATTACAGACAGCTGAATAAACTGACAATCAAGAATAAGTATCCATTGCCTCGCATAGATGATTTGTTTGATCAGTTAAAAGATGCAGGTATGTTTTCTAAGATCGACCTTAGGTCGGGATACCATCAGTTGCGGATAAAGGAAGAAGATATCGCCAAGACTGCATTTAGGACCCGATATGGTCATTATGAATTTTTAGTCATGCCATTCGGTCTCACAAATGCACCAGCGGTTTTCATGGATCTCATGAACCGCGTATTTCATTCATACCTGGATCAGTTTGTGGTGGTGTTTATAGATGACATTTTGGTTTACTCCAGAGATAGGGTAGAACATGATAAGCATTTACGGATTGTCCTTCAGACATTGAGAGATAAACAATTGTATGCTAAACTCAGTAAGTGTGAGTTTTGGCTAGAAGAAGTCTCTTTCTTAGGCCATGTGGTATCATCAGAGGGTATCCGAGTGGATCCTAAGAAGATTGAAGCTATTGTTGATTGGAGACCACCCAGGAATGTCACAGAAGTTCGAAGTTTTCTGGGTTTAGCCGGTTATTACAGACGGTTTGTAAAGGGATTCTCAATCATTGCATCACCTTTAACCAGACTGTTGAAGAAAGAGGTTGTATTCCACTGGGATACTAGATGTCAGCAGAGTTTTGACACTTTGAAGAGAAAGTTGACAGAAGCACCAGTGTTAACGCAGCCAGTGTCAGGTAAAGACTTTGAGATTTACAGTGATGCCTCTCATACTGGGTTGGGATGTGTACTCATGCAAGATAAGAAAGTGGTAGCTTATGTGTAACATCCTCTTGATTTGAGTCGGGTTGAACCAAACCCGGTTGGGGTAGCATGAGAGGATAAGTGGACTTATTTGCATGAAAAGTTTAGGACTTAATTGCATCAAAACCTATAGGTTGGGTATTCAGTTGTAGCCTTTGCATACTTGAGGTACCAAGTAGAAAGTTACACAGCCAAAAGTACTTCTTCTAGAGACTACCCGTTCTTATCACCTCACTTTACCATTTTCACGTTTCTCCTTCTCTTCTTCCTTGTCCCGCCTATTTTCTTTCCATTTTCAACATAGTTAAGCATTAAGTCCACTTCAAGTAAGTAGAATTTCTTGAAGTTATATGTTATTCAGTCTTTAATTGAGTTATATTGGAGATGAGTTATGAGAATTCTTGTGTATAGGAGAAGAAAGTTCAAAAGCTGCAGAAAAGAGAAGCTGACACAGAGTTCAAGCGTTTGACATCAAGGTTTGGTATCTCATGTCGTTTACTAGTTTCTTTGTGTGTAAATTGTGTGGTGTGTTGCTAGTGAGATGATATGTTGCTTGTTGTTGAGTGAGAAGATTGGATGTGTTATGAAAACAGGGGATGGAATGAATTCATGAAACAGAGTTTGCTGGAAATTTTACCAGCAACTTCATCTTGATTTTGACCCCAGAAAATGATGGAATTAGGAAGTGTTATAGAAGAGTTATTTGTTCCTCTATGTGTTATCTTTACGTGGGTTTTTGAATCATTCCATTTGGAGTTGTATATTGAGAGTTATGGCCAAAAGAACACAGACTGCACAATCTGGAAAAACGTCGCGCGCTCGCGCATACTGGAAAACACGTCGCGCTCGCGACTTCCCAGTGCGCGCTCGCGACTTGAGTCAGGTAGCTCTCTGACTCTCAAATGGCGCATTTCGCGCTCGCGAACTCCACAAGCGCGGTCGCGACTTCGTCTCGCGCTCGCGACTTGTGCTGCGCGGTCGCGACTTTGGCCAGAAGCTCTCTGACTCTCAGTGTGCGCATCTCGCGCTCGCGAATCACACAAGCGCGCTCGCGACTTCATCTCGCGCTCGCGTTTTGTGCTGCGCGGTCGCGACTTGAGCCAGAAAACTCTCTGACTCTCAAATGCATTTCTCGCGCTCGCGAGGTTTGAAGACGCGCTCGCGACTTCTCTCTGGGAAGCATCTCGCGCTCGCGACTTGGAATGTCGCGCTCGCGACTGATGCTTTGACACACTTTTGCCTTTCATTTGCTATGTAATTACATTCCTTTGCTCAACATGCATGCATCCAATCATTTTACAACAAAAATACAACATAAGAACATGGATTAAAACAACATACAAGCATTCATATGATGTGAAATCAAATCAACATGATGAACTATGAAGTTATGCAACCATTTATGTGTTATGGTGTTATAATTGACATGTACATAAGAAGCTCCATTGAGGTTAGGTAGAAACCAGGCAGATAAGGCTATGTCGCGACATAGGATAGCAGATCTGCGCCCCATACAGTTTGGAACTCCGGCTACAGGCCGTTGAGTGGATATGATTAAGCCGTGCGGTGCGAATCCGGTTAGGGGCACCAAAACGGACAATATTGGCATAGGCGAATCCGGTTCGGGGCCTATAGCATACAGTTTTACCCAGTTTCATACAGTTTATCTTATCACTTCGGTTTCGCTATAACCTTATGGAGCCATTCAGATATCTTGACATAACATTTCATGAATTATACAGGATTATAAACAGTACAAAAGGTAATCAAGACATCATGAAAGTATCATAATGTGTGAGCTTATATGTGCCATATATGTTTCCATGGTTCTTTCTATATATGTATGTGTTTAATTGTTTCTTTATCTGTTGAGATATCCACTGAGCATTATTTGCTCAGCGAGTTACCTGTTTAACTCGCAGGTTTTGAGACTGGTCCATAGAGAGTCCGCGTACAACTGCTGCAGTTCATCTGTAGAAGACTCGGTCTTCAGGGTAGAAACTCATTTTGTTTTTCTTTTTATGGCATGTACAGAGCACACAGTTGGGCCCATTTCATTTTGTAAACTTGCATCATGTTTTGTAAATATAAATTATATTATTTTTGGAAACAGTATCAGCATGTTATTATATTCAATATACAGTATGTTTTCAGCATGTCAGACCATAAAGTCATCTAGTTTTGTAACATCTCGACTCGGTTCATTCGGGTTAACGGGTGGACCGGGAAGGGGTGTTACAAATTTTGGTATCAGAGCCCTAGGTTAAATTTCCTCGGGTTTGCATGCATAAGTCAGTATATGTACATGCCATGACTACCCTGATGAACTAAGCAGTTGTTATTATTTTAGGAGGATGTCTCAAGAAGGGGAGAGTGAGTCACACGCCTCCAGAGCAGTGGAGGGTGAGGCTCCAGCAGCACCAGGTCAAGAGGTGTTGTTAAAGCAACTCGCAGATACTTTTAGACAGATGGCAGGGGTGATCCCGCAAGCACCAATAGTAGTAGAGAGAGAAAGGAAGCCCCCACTAGAGAAGCTTCGGAAATATGGGGCGAAAGAATTCAGTGCTAACAAAGATGATAGTCCAGAAAGAGCTGAGTATTGGTTAGATGGGACATCGAGAGTTCTGGACCAATTACAATGTACACCAGAGGACAAGCTGATTTGTGCTACATCATTGTTGATGGATGAAGCATATACATGGTGGACTACTGTTCAGCAGAGAGTCCCAACAGAGCAGCGGACTTGGCAATTCTTCTTGGATGAATTCAAGAAGAAGTTCATCACCGAGGCTTACCTAGATGCGAGAAGGAAGGAGTTCTTATACCTGCGACAGAATAGGATGTCTGTAGCTGAATACGAAAGAGAATTTACGAGACTAAGCAGGTATGGTAAGCAGATAGTGGCTACAGAAGCCGAAAGGTGTAAGAAGTTTCAAGAAGGTTTGAATGATGAGATTCAGATGGGAGTGGTAGCTTCCAGATTCAGAGAATTCTCAGCCTTGGTAGATGCAGCTCAAGAGATAGAGCGAATACAGGCCAATCAGCGTTCTAGACGCCAGCGGTCTCAGCAAAGAAGAGATCAGACTCAGAGTGCACCCAGTACACATCAGCCGGAGAGCAAGAAATTCAGAGGTGCAAGTAGTTCATCTGGTTCTAGGCCTCCTTTTAGTCAAGGCTTAGTCAGGGGCACTAATATGCCAGCGGCATCAGTTGTGGCTAGTTCTGCCGGTGGTATTCGAGGTTCAGGCAGAGGAACTGGTAGAGGCACCGGTAGAGGTGCAGAGTCAGCCGGTTATCCGTATCCACCTTGTGAACATTGTGGTAGACGACATGGTGGAGATTGTTGGTTGGTGACCGGTAAATGTTGGACATGCGGAGCATCAGACCATCAAAAGAAAGACTGTCCGAAGAAGGCAAGAGTTCCTACCCTGTTCATAGCAGGTAGAGGTAGAGGTGAGCCCTCTGGAGTGCAGAGACAGCAGTCAGAGACTGTGGACAGGCCTGAGACTAGGGGTCCAGCCAGGGTTTATGCTATGCGAGCCAGAGAAGAGGAGGAAGCTCCAGATGTTATAGTTGGTGAGTTTTCTTTATTTGAGCATGTAGTTTATGCTTTGATTGATCCTGGCTCATCTCATTCATACATTAGTGTACCTAAACCCTGGGTTAAAGGGTTAGCGGTTGCACATGTGGGTCAGGGTATGTTGGTTACCAATCCATTAGGAGATGTAGTAACAACTCATACGGTAATCAAAGACTGTCCAATTGTTATTCATGGAAAGGGATTTCCAGGAGATCTTATGGAGTTGCCATTTAGGGAATTTGATGTTATTTTGGGCATGGATTGGCTATCTAGACATAATGCTCTAGTTGATTGTGCAAAGAAAAGGGTGACATTATCTACACCAGCAGGGGAAGAGATTATAGTAGTCGGGAAGCGGCGAGATTTTCTGGGTAATGTGATATCAGCCATAGCAGCAAAGAGATTCATACAGAAGGGTTGTGAAACATACTTGGTATGTGCATTAACCGCAGAGAAAGAAAAGTTAAAAGTGCAAGACATACCAACAGTATGTGATTATCCAGATGTATTTCCAGATGAATTACCAGGGTTACCACCAAGGAGAGAAGTGGAGTTTACTATAGATGTCTATCCTGGAGCAGCACCATTATCAATTGCACCTTACAGAATGGCACCAGCAGAGTTAAAAGAGTTAAAGATTCAGCTGCAGGAGTTATTGGATAAAGGCTTTATCAGACCCAGTGTATCACCTTGGGGAGCACCGGTATTATTTGTTAAGAAGAAAGATGGATCATTCAGATTGTGTATTGATTACAGACAGCTGAATAAACTGACAATTAAGAATAAGTATCCCTTGCCTCGCATCGATGATTTGTTTGATCAGTTAAAAGGTGCAGGTATGTTTTCTAAGATCGACCTTAGGTCGGGATATCATCAGTTGCGGATAAAGGAAGAAGATATCGCCAAGACTGCATTTAGGACCAGATATGGTCACTATGAATTTTTAGTCATGCCATTCGGTCTCACAAATGCACCAGCGGTTTTCATGGATCTCATGAACCGCGTATTTCATTCATACCTGGATCAGTTTGTGGTGGTGTTTATAGATGATATTTTGGTCTACTCCAGAGACAGGGTAGAACATGATAAGCATTTACGGATTGTACTTCAGACATTGAGAGATAAACAGCTATATGCTAAGCTCAGTAAATGTGAGTTTTGGCTAGAAGAAGTCTCTTTCTTAGGCCATGTGGTATCATCAGAGGGTATCAGAGTGGATCCTAAGAAGATTGAAGCTATTGTTGATTGGAGACCACCCAGGAATGTCACAGAAGTTCGAAGTTTTCTGGGTTTAGCCGGTTATTACAGACGGTTTGTGAAGGGATTCTCAATCATTGCATCACCTTTAACCAGACTGTTGAAGAAAGAGGTTGTATTCCACTGGGATGCTAGATGTCAGCAGAGTTTTGACACTTTGAAGAGAAAGTTGACAGAAGCACCAGTGTTAACTCAGCCAGTGTCAGGTAAAGACTTTGAAATTTACAGTGATGCCTCTCATACTGGGTTGGGATGTGTACTCATGCAAGATAAGAAAGTGGTCGCTTATGTCTCCAGACAATTAAAGCCACATGAGTTGAATTATCCAACCCATGATCTAGAACTAGCAGCCATTGTTCTAGCATTCAAAGTATGGCGGCATTATCTGTATGGTGAAAAGTGTTACATTTACACGGATCATCAGAGTTTAAAGTATTTACCGACACAAAAGGACTTGAATTCAAGACAACGGAAGTGGATGCAGATTCTGGCTAATTATGATTATGTCATTAATTATCATCCGGGCAAAGCTAATGTGGTAGCGGATGCCCTTAGCCGGAAATCCTTGTATGCTTTGAGCTTAATGAGAATTAACATGGAGTTACAACAGCAAGGAGCTATTTTAGCACAGATGCAAGTCCAGCCATCTTGGATTCAGGAAGTTGCAGAAGCACAAAAGAAAGATGCTCAAATAGCCCTATGGGTTAAACAAGTCCAGGAAGATCATGGTGGGAAATTTAGATTGGATACCAATGGCATATTGTTCTATGAAGATAGAATTGTTGTACCACAGACAGGGGAGGTCAGACAAAAGATCCTGCATGAAGCTCATAACAGTCCATATACCATGCATCCAGGTAGTACCAAGATGTATCAAGATTTGAAGAAAGGCTACTGGTGGCCAGGCATGAAGAGAGACATCGGAGATGTTGTAACAAGATGTTTAACATGCCAACAAGTAAAAGCAGAACATCAACTGCCATCCGGGTTACTTCATCCCATAACAGTGCCAACATGGAAATGGGATCAGATCACGATGGATTTTGTTACTGGCTTACCTCAGACACAGCGGAAGCATGATGCAGTATGGGTAATTGTGGACAGATTAACCAAGTCTGCTCATTTCCTACCAGTTAAGATGGACTATTCTCTAGACAAGTTAGCAGAAATTTATGTTAGAGAGAAAGTTCGACTACATGGAGTTCCATTATCCATTATTTCTGATCGTGATCCAAGGTTTACATCGAAGTTCTGGGGTAAACTTCAAGAAGCATTAGGCACGAAACTGCATTTCAGCACTGCATTTCATCCGCAGACAGATGGCCAGTCAGAAAGAGTAATTCAAATCCTGGAAGACATGATGAGATCATGTGTTATAGAATTTGAAGGCAGTTGGGACAAATATGTATCTCTCCTGGAGTTTGCCTACAACAACAGCTACCAATCCAGCATCAAGATGGCACCCTATGAAGCATTGTATGGTAGAAGATGCAGGACACCTGTATGTTGGACAGAACTTAGTGAAAAGAAGATTTTGGGTCCAGATTTGGTGAGAGACACAGAAGAGAAAGTGGACGTCATAAGAAAACGGCTGAAGGAAGCAAGTGATCGACAAAAGTCCTATGCTGATTTAAAGAGAAGGGATATTGAGTATTCGGTTGGGGATAAAGTATTTTTGAAGGTTTCACCATGGAAGAAGATCTTAAGGTTTGGACAAAAGGGTAAGCTAAGTCCTAGGTTCATTGGTCCATACGAGATTGTTGAACGAGTAGGACCATTAGCCTATCGCCTAGCATTACCTCCAACCTTAGATCGACTCCATAATGTATTTCATGTATCCATGTTGAGGAGATACAGATCAGATCCCTCACATGTATTATCAGCGGAAGAGATTGATATTCAGCCGGATCTCACTTATGAAGAAGAACCAGTTCAGATCCTAGCCAGCGAAACTAAAGAATTGCGGAACAAGAAAATCGCATTGGTGAAAGTCCTTTGGAGGAATCATAAGACAGAAGAAGCAACTTGGGAATCAGAAGAAACCATGCGACAACAGTATCCGCATTTATTTACAACAGGTAAACTTCGGGACGAAGTTTTTATTTAGAAGCGGAGAACTGTAACATCCTCTTGATTTGAGTCGGGTTGAACCAAACCCGGTTGGGGTAGCATGAGAGGATAAGTGGACTTATTTGCATGAAAAGTTTAGGACTTAATTGCATCAAAACCTATAGGTTGGGTATTCAGTTGTAGCCTTTGCATACTTGAGGTACCAAGTAGAAAGTTACACAGCCAAAAGTACTTCTTCTAGAGACTACCCGTTCTTATCACCTCACTTTACCATTTTCACGTTTCTCCTTCTCTTCTTCCTTGTCCCGCCTATTTTCTTTCCATTTTCAACATAGTTAAGCATTAAGTCCACTTCAAGTAAGTAGAATTTCTTGAAGTTATATGTTATTCAGTCTTTAATTGAGTTATATTGGAGATGAGTTATGAGAATTCTTGTGTATAGGAGAAGAAAGTTCAAAAGCTGCAGAAAAGAGAAGCTGACACAGAGTTCAAGCGTTTGACATCAAGGTTTGGTATCTCATGTCGTTTACTAGTTTCTTTGTGTGTAAATTGTGTGGTGTGTTGCTAGTGAGATGATATGTTGCTTGTTGTTGAGTGAGAAGATTGGATGTGTTATGAAAACAGGGGATGGAATGAATTCATGAAACAGAGTTTGCTGGAAATTTTACCAGCAACTTCATCTTGATTTTGACCCCAGAAAATGATGGAATTAGGAAGTGTTATAGAAGAGTTATTTGTTCCTCTATGTGTTATCTTTACGTGGGTTTTTGAATCATTCCATTTGGAGTTGTATATTGAGAGTTATGGCCAAAAGAACACAGACTGCACAATCTGGAAAAACGTCGCGCGCTCGCGCATACTGGAAAACACGTCGCGCTCGCGACTTCCCAGTGCGCGCTCGCGACTTGAGTCAGGTAGCTCTCTGACTCTCAAATGGCGCATTTCACGCTCGCGAACTCCACAAGCGCGGTCGCGACTTCGTCTCGCGCTCGCGACTTGTGCTGCGCGGTCGCGACTTTGGCCAGAAGCTCTCTGACTCTCAGTGTGCGCATCTCGCGCTCGCGAATCACACAAGCGCGCTCGCGACTTCATCTCGCGCTCGCATTTTGTGCTGCGCGGTCGCGACTTGAGCCAGAAAACTCTCTGACTCTCAAATGCATTTCTCGCGCTCGCGAGGTTTGAAGACGCGCTCGCGACTTCTCTCTGGGAAGCATCTCGCGCTCGCGACTTGGAATGTCGCGCTCGCGACTGATGCTTTGACACACTTTTGCCTTTCATTTGCTATGTAATTACATTCCTTTGCTCAACATGCATGCATCCAATCATTTTACAACAAAAATACAACATAAGAACATGGATTAAAACAACATACAAGCATTCATATGATGTGAAATCAAATCAACATGATGAACTATGAAGTTATGCAACCATTTATGTGTTATGGTGTTATAATTGACATGTACATAAGAAGCTCCATTGAGGTTAGGTAGAAACCAGGCAGATAAGGCTATGTCGCGACATAGGATAGCAGATCTGCGCCCCATACAGTTTGGAACTCCGGCTACAGGCCGTTGAGTGGATATGATTAAGCCGTGCGGTGCGAATCCGGTTAGGGGCACCAAAACGGACAATATTGGCATAGGCGAATCCGGTTCGGGGCCTATAGCATACAGTTTTACCCAGTTTCATACAGTTTATCTTATCACTTCGGTTTCGCTATAACCTTATGGAGCCATTCAGATATCTTGACATAACATTTCATGAATTATACAGGATTATAAACAGTACAAAAGGTAATCAAGACATCATGAAAGTATCATAATGTGTGAGCTTATATGTGCCATATATGTTTCCATGGTTCTTTCTATATATGTATGTGTTTAATTGTTTCTTTATCTGTTGAGATATCCACTGAGCATTATTTGCTCAGCGAGTTACCTGTTTAACTCGCAGGTTTTGAGACTGGTCCATAGAGAGTCCGCGTACAACTGCTGCAGTTCATCTGTAGAAGACTCGGTCTTCAGGGTAGAAACTCATTTTGTTTTTCTTTTTATGGCATGTACAGAGCACACAGTTGGGCCCATTTCATTTTGTAAACTTGCATCATGTTTTGTAAATATAAATTATATTATTTTTGGAAACAGTATCAGCATGTTATTATATTCAATATACAGTATGTTTTCAGCATGTCAGACCATAAAGTCATCTAGTTTTGTAACATCTCGACTCGGTTCATTCGGGTTAACGGGTGGACCGGGAAGGGGTGTTACATTATGTCTCCAGACAATTGAAACCACATGAGTTGAATTATCCAACCCATGATTTAGAACTAGCAGCCATTGTTCTAGCATTCAAAGTATGGCGGCATTATCTGTATGGTGAAAAGTGTTACATTTACACAGATCATCAGAGTTTAAAGTATTTACCGATACAGAAGGACTTGAATTCAAGACAACGGAAGTGGATGCAGATTCTGGCTAATTATGATTATGTCATTAATTATCATCCGGGCAAAGCTAATGTGGTAGCGGATGCCCTTAGCCGGAAATCCTTGTATGCTTTGAGCTTAATGAGAATTAGCATGGAGTTACAACAGCAAGGAGCTATTTTAGCACAGATGCAAGTCCAGCCATCTTGGATTCAGGAAGTTGCAGAAGCACAGAAGAAAGATGCACAAATAGCCCTATGGGTTAAACAAGTTCAGGAAGATCATGATGGGAAATTTAGATTGGATACCAATGGCATATTGTTCTATGCAGATAGAGTTGTTGTCCCACAGACAGGGGAGGTCAGACAAAAGATTCTGCATGAAGCTCATAACAGTCCATATACAATGCATCCAGGTAGCACCAAGATGTATCAAGATTTGAAGAAAGGCTACTGGTGGCCAGGCATGAAGAGAGACATCGGAGATGTTGTAACAAGATGTTTAACATGTCAACAAGTAAAAGCAGAACATCAACTGCCATCCGGGTTACTTCATCCCATAACAGTGCCAACATGGAAATGGGATCAGATCACAATGGATTTTGTTACTGGCTTACCTCAGACACAGCGGAAGCATGATGCAGTATGGGTGATTGTGGACAGATTAACTAAGTCCGCACACTTTCTACCAGTCAGGATGGACTATTCTCTAGACAAGTTGGCAGAAATTTATGTTAGTGAGATAGTTCGACTACATGGAGTTCCATCATCCATTATTTCTGATCGTGATCCAAGGTTTACATCGAAGTTTTGGGGTAAACTGCAAGAAGCATTAGGAACGAAACTGCATTTCAGCACTGCATTTCATCTGCAGACAGATGGCCAGTCAGAAAGAGTAATTCAAATCCTGGAAGACATGATGAGATCATGTGTTATAGAATTTGAAGGCAGTTGGGACAAATATGTATCTCTCATGGAGTTTGCCTACAACAACAGCTACCAATCCAGCATCAAGATGGCACCCTATGAAGCATTGTATGGTAGAAGATGCAGGACACCTATATGTTGGACAGAACTTAGTGAGAAGAAGATTTTGGGTCCAGATTTGGTGAGAGACACAGAAGAGAAAGTGGATATCATAAGAAAACGGCTGAAAGAAGCAAGTGATCGACAGAAATCCTATGCTGATTTAAAGAGAAAGGATATTGAGTATTCGGTTGGGGATAAAGTATTTTTGAAGGTTTCACCATGGAAGAAGATCTTAAGGTTTGGACAAAAGGGTAAGCTAAGTCCTAGGTTCATTGGTCCATACGAGATTGTTGAACGCGTAGGACCATTAGCCTATCGCCTAGCATTACCTCCAACCTTAGATCGAATCCATAATGTAATTCATGTATCCATGTTGAGGAGATACAGATCAGATCCCTCACATGTGTTATCAGCGGAAGAGATTGATATTCAGCCGGATCTTACTTATGAAGAAGAACCAGTTCAGATTCTAGCCAGAGAAACTAAAGAATTGCGGAACAAGAAAATCGCATTGGTGAAAGTTCTTTGGAGGAATCATAAGACAGAAGAAGCAACTTGGGAATCAGAAGAAACCATGCGACAACAGTATCCGCATTTGTTTACAACAGGTAAACTTCGGGACGAAGTGTTTATTTAGAAGGGGAGAACTGTAACATCCTCTTGATTTGAGTCGGGTTGAACCAAACCTGGTTGGGGTAGAATGGATGATAAGTGGACTTAATTGTATGGAAAGTTTAGGACTTGTTTGCATCAAAACCTATAGGTTGGGTATTCAGTTGTAGCCTTTGCACATTTGAGGTACCAAGTAGAGAGTTACACAGCCAAAAGTACTTCTTCTAGAGACTACCCGTTCTTATCACCTCACTTTACCATTTTCACGTTTCTCCTTCTTTTCTTGCTTGTCCCGCCTATTTTCTTTCCATTTTCAACATAGTTAAGCATTAAGTCCACTCCAAGTAAGTAGAATTCCTTGAAGTTATATGTTATTCAGTCTTTAATTGAGTTATATTGGAGATGAGTTATGAGAATTCTTGTGTATAGGAGAAGAAAGTTCAAAAGCTGCAGAAAAGAGAAGCTGAAACAGAGTTCAAGCTTTTGACATCAAGGTTTGATATCTCATGTTGTTTACTAGTTTCTTTGCATGTAAATTGTGTGGTGTGTTGCTAGTGAGATGATATGTTGCTTGTTGTTGAGTGAGAAGATTGGATATGTTATGAAAACAGGGGATGGAATGAATTTATGAAACAGAGTTTGCTGGAAATTTTACCAGCAACTTCATCTTGATTTTGACCCCAGAAAATGATGGAATTAGGAAGTGTTATAGAAGAGTTATTTGTTCCTCTATGTGTTATCTTTACGTGGGATTTTGAATCATTCCATTTAGAGTTGTATATTGAGAGTTATGGCCAAAAGAACACAGACTGCACAATCTGGAAAAACGTCGCGCGCTCGCGCATGCTGGAAAACACGTCGCGCTCGCGACTTCCTATTTCGCGCTCGCGACTTGAGTCAGATAGCTCTCTGACTCTCAAATGGCGCATTTCGCGCTCGCGAACTCCACAAGCGCGCTCGCGACTTCGTCTCGCGCTCGCGTCTTGTGCTGCGCGGTCGCGACTTGAGCCTGAAAACTCTCTGACTCTCAAATGGTGCATCTCGCGCTCGCGAGGTTTGAAGACGCGCTCGCGACTTCTCCCTGGGAAGCATCTCGCGCTCGCGACTTCTCCTTGCGCGCTCGCGACATTGTGTTTTCATGCATTTTGGACTTCTTTTCTATACAATTACATTTCTTTGCTCAACATGCATGCATCCAATCATTGTAAAACAAAAATACTACATAAGAACATGGATTAAAACAACATACAAGCATTCATATGATGTGAAATCAAATCAACATGATGAACTATGAAGTTATGCAACCATTTATGTGTTATGGTGTTATATAAGTGACATGTACATAATAAGCTCCATTGAGGTTAGGTAGAAACCATGTAGATAAGGCTATGTCGCGACATAGAATAGCAGATCTGCGCCCCATACAGTTTGGAACTCCGGCTACAGGCCGTTGAGTGGATATGATTATACAGGCCATAGCAGCCAAGCATACAGTTTTCATACAGTTTCATACAGTTTATCTTATCACCTCGGTTTCGCTATAACCTTATGGAGCCATACAGATATTTTGACTTAATCATACAGTATAATAAAGAGGAAAGAAAGACCATCAAAGTAAACTGAACATGACATGATTTGTGTGCTTATTCGTGCTATATGTGTTTACATGGTTCTTTGACATATGTATGTGTTTATTTGTTTATGTTATATTGAGATATCCACTGAGCTTTATGAGCTCAGCGAGTTACCTGTTTAACTCGCAGGTTTTGAGACTGGTTCTTAGAGAGTCGGATTACAACTGCTAAAGTTCATCTACAGAAGACTCAATCTTCAGGGTAGCTAGTCATTTTGCTATATATGAATTCATATTCCTTTCATGGCATGTACAGGGCACACAGTGGGCCCAAATCACTTTGTAAACAGTATCATGTATTGTAAATATTATCTACATTATTAATGTTATCAGTATCAAGTATTTTCTATATACAGTATGAAGCCAGCATGATAAGACATACAGTCATCCAGTTTGTAACATCTCGACTCGGTTCATTCGGGTTTTCGGGTGGACCGGGAGGGGTGTTACAAGCCCAATCAGAAAAATTCTCAGCACCATAATTGACAGCATTCACTGTTGGATTTAATTTTCTATTGTGGGCTTAATATGTAAAATTAAATATGTACAGCAGTCTAATTGTTAAGTCAATTTCAAATGTGGTCTTGATTGTGAATAATTGACTATTGAGGTATCAACTAATTATAGATATTAAGTGTAGAGACCATTATATAATTTCTATTTCGTTAAAGGATCGAAATAGAAATTGTACTAACGCTACAGGTATATAAAGGTCGTAGTCTCCAGAGGAGTTGAATACGATTCAGTTTTACGTTCCTTTCGTACTGCTTCCGCTAAATCGATTCTTCAATTCTCTGGAAGGCTGCAAACCTAATTCTACACATCAAGATCGACGAACAACGATGTCAGGTACGCAATCTTTTCTTATTCAATCTATTTTGTTGAATCTAGTGGTTTGCACAATCTAGGTTATTGTGGAATTATTTGAGATTAATTTCTAACAAGTGGTATCAGAGCCTTGTGCATAATTGCTAGATTTTAGATTGATTTTCGTATGTTTTTTTTTTTTTTTGTTTTCCCTACTGTTTACGGATTGAGGGTTTTGTTTAAAAAAAAAAAAAAAAATTTTGTTCTCACTGTTCTTGAACTAACGCCGAGACGATTAATTGTTCGTTTGGTATATATATATATATATTTTTGCTGGCCGGATCTTGTTTAAAAAAAAAAAAAAAAAACAGTATAGGTTTCATGGTTGTCGTCGGTTTAACGCCTGAAAACCTCCATTGTTGCCGGCGGATTCGTTTTGAAATTGCAGTTTAGGGATTTGTGATTTCAACACCGGTTTTTTGACTCCCTTGGCTGCCGTTCACCGTCCAATGGCGACCGGAGCTTGTCTTCAGTTGGAACTGGTGGTGTTGGCGGCGGAAAGAGGCTGGAACTGCAGGTGGAGAGAGTCGGCAGAGAAAAAAAAAAAAAAAACCTGTAATTTTCGTCTCTGGTCTCTCTTTTTTTTTTTTTTTTGGTTTTAAGGTTAGGGATGGTAAATTACGGTTAGGTCCCTGGAAAATTTCGTATTAGGCCCCTAATTTTCTGTTTTTCGTCTTAGGCCCCTAATTTTCTGTAACTTCAGATTAGGCCCCTAAGTTTCTGTAACTTCAGATTAGGCCCCTAATTTTCTGTTTTCTTTCGTCTAGACCCATGGACATACATTTAATTAAATTAGACCCCGAACTTTATTTATTCAAATTTATTTAGTCCTATTTTATAACTTAGTCTCTAATTTAGTGACTTAAAGACTAGATTATAATTTTTTTGGGGCTAAATAATTTTAGATTATTAAATATTTAGACAATCAATTCATTTAATTGCAATTGTTTTGTTTTAATTACAATTAAATGAATTGATTTGTCGACTTGAGATTAAATTTTGGAGTGATTAAGTCCCTATTGTGTTTGATATTTGTTAAAATAAATTGATTTGATCAATAAGTCACCAAAGTGACCTCTATTGCTTGAATTGATTTATTTTAGAATATTAGACAGGTGTATTAGAATTCGTTGCGGATAGTTAATCGGCCCAAAGGAAGGTTGCTATCTGGTTGAGTTTTGAATACATGTTTGGCAATAAGTATGTGATAATTGTTTGATTATTTTCCATGACAATGATATATCGGCCCAAAGGAAGATTTATTATTTGTCAGGACTATGTTATCAATATTTGATTGCTTCGTTGAGATACTAATTACAAGTTAATGTTTTACATCCAAAGATGAGAATATTAATGTTGTGTCTGTATCTTATTTCCATTTTTGATCTCTACTTATGTGAATTGTTTCATTTGTGGATTGTGAGCTTATACTTATCTATTTGTTTATTTTCTCTGATGTCAGCTAACATGTCATTTAATCCTGATTGTGTCCCTAAACTTGAGGTATCAAATTTTGAGTCTTGGAAATCAGACATTATGATCTTTCTTGGCTGTATGGATTTGGATCTTGCATTCAGGATGGACGAACCTGCTCCTCTTACTGATACGAGCACTGATGTTCAAAGGGTTCAGTATGAGAAGTGGGAGCGTTCTAATCGCTTAGGTCTGATGATCATGCAGAAAGGAGTCCCAGAACATGTTCGAGACTCTGTCTCAGCTGAAAAGAACAATGCTCAAAACTATCTTGCCGAGCTGGAGAGGGCTTATGTCAAGAATGACAAAGCCGAAGTGGGAACACTTTTAGGAAAATTAACCTCCATGAAGTTTGCTGGCAATGGTGGTGTTCGGGAGCATATTCTTAGCATGTCTCAGATTGCAAAGAGACTGAAGGCGCTGGGTATGGCTTTACCAGATGACCTTTTAGTCCATTTGGTTATGAATTCTCTTCCTTCTCAGTATGGACAAATTAGGACTTTTTATAATTGTCAGCCGAATAAATGGACTCTTAACGAGCTCATTTCTCATTGTGTTGATGAGGAGGAAAAGATGAATTCTAACAAAAGAGAGAGTGCTCATTTTATTTCTTCAGCTGGAAAGGGCAAGAACAAGAAAAGAAAGAGGCCTTCTGCAAAGACTGTTGAAAAGGCTATTGAGAAACCTGCTGCTGCTACTGCTGTAGATCCAGTACAAAAGAAGCCTTATGTGCCAAAATGCTTCTTTTGTGGAAAGACGGATCACTTGAGAAAGGACTGTCCTAAATTTGCTATTTGGCTTACAAAGAAGGGGCTGCCTCAACTACAGAAAGCCAACTGACGGTGAAAGATACGTCTATGTGGGAAATGGCGATCCGGTTGAAGTAGAGGCAATTGGACATTTTAGATTATGTTTAAGTACTGGTTATTTTTTGGATCTTATAGATACTTTTGTTATTCCCTCTTTTAGAAGGAATTTGATTTCTGTTTCCTTTTTGGACAAATCTGGTTTTCATTGTTCTTTTGGAGACAGTGTATTCACTTTATCTATGAATTCAAAAGTTTTGGGTACTGGTTGCTTGAATGAATGTGATAATCTATATATGTTAGACATTGATACTAGTTATCATGAATCCCTGCATGTTACTACAAGAGGTACCAAAAGAAAGTTGAATATTGATAACTCAGCTGTACTTTGGCATAGACGTTTGGGTCATGTATCCAAATCAAGAATTGAGCGTCTTGTTTCTGATGGTATCTTAGATACACTTGATTACACAGGTTTGGATTCTTGTATTGAGTGTATTAAAGGAAAACAGACTAAACAAAAGAGACTAGGTGCCATTCGGTCATCCAATGTTTTAGAACTGATTCATACAGATATTTGCGGTCCATTCCATATTGCAGCTAGAAATGGCCAAAGATATTTTATATCATTCATTGATGACTATTCTCGTTATGGTTACTTATATCTCATTCATGAAAAATCTGAGTCTTTGGACGTGTTTAAATCTTATAAAGCCGAAGTTGAAAATCAACTAGGAAAGAAGATTAAATCTGTTCGATCTGACCGTGGTGGTGAATATTATGGTAAATATGACGGTTCAGGCGAACAACGTCCAGGACCTTTTGCGCTTTTCCTACAGGAATGTGGAATTGTCCCTCAATATACAATGCCTGGTACTCCCAGCATGAATGGTGTATCTGAGAGACGTAATAGGACTCTTATGGATATGGTAAGGAGTATGATTAGTCATTCTACTTTACCAGAGTCTCTGTGGGGTGAAGCGCTAAAGACAGCAGCTTATCTTCTCAATAGGATTCCATCTAAAGCAGTTGCTAAAACACCTTATGAACTTTGGACTGGACGTAAGCCTAGTCTAAAGCATCTTCATGTTTGGGGATGTCCAGCTGAAGCAAGGCCTTACAAGCCGAATGAAACAAAACTGGACTCCAAAACTAGAAGCAGCTACTTTGTTGGATATTCTGAGCGGTCTAGGGGTTACAAGTTTTATAATCCTACTTCCAGAACTTTTTTTGAAACGAGAATTGCAACATTTTTTGAGGATGTTGATTTTGGAGGGAGAAATAAAGAAAGAAACATTGTCTTTGAAGAGGAACCAAGTAAGGATGATTCGGTTCTCATTTCTTTTGTTGTCTCTGATAGCGTATAGACTCTAGTTGCTCCTGTCGCTATTCAAGATCCAATTCAAGACAATGCTATTCTTCCTCAAGAACAAATTCAACAATCTCAAGAATTAGAGCCTGTTTAAATGCCTTTGAGGAGATCTACTAGGGAGAGAAGAAGTGCTATTCTAGATGATTATATAGTGTTTCTTCAGGAACATGAGGATACTGTAGACATGATAGATGATGATGATCCAGTTAGTTTCTATCATGCCATGCAGAGTTCTGACTCTCATAAGTGGATTGAGGCAATGAACGAAGAGTATAAGTTTATGCAAGACAATCAAGTTTGGGATCTTGTTCAATTACCTGAAGGAAAGAAACCCATTGGTTGCAAATGGATATTTAAAACCAAAAGGGATTCTCAAGGTAATGTGGAAAGATATAAAGCACGTCTTGTAGCAAAAGGCTTTACTCAAAAGGAAGGGATTGACTATAAAGAAACCTTCTCTCCAGTTTCTTCGAAGGATTCTTTTAGGACAATCATGGCCTTAGTTGCAAATCTTGATCTTGAGCTTCATCAAATGGATGTTAAGACTGCGTTTCTCAATGGCGACATTGATGAAACAATATATATGGTGCAACCAGAAAATTTTGTAATTGGAGATCCAAAACATCTGGTATGCAAATTAAAGAAATCCATTTATGGACTCAAGCAAGCTTCTCGTCAATGGTACTTTAAGTTCAACCAAGTAATTGTCTCGTTTGGTTTTGAGGCAAATGCTGTTGAAAATTATGTGTACCATAAGTTCAGTGGGAGTAGGTTTATCTTTTTGGTCTTATATGTGGATGACATACTTCTTGCTACTAATTGTAAAGTCTTGCTGCATGAAACCAAAGTTTTTCTTTCAAAGCATTTTGAGATGAAAGATTTAGGTGAAGCTTCTTTTGTTTTAGGGATTCAGATACATCGAGACCGTTCTCGAGGTATTCTTGGATTATCACAAAAGAGCTATATTGATAAAGTGCTCAAGAGATTTAGTATGCAGAATTCTAGACCATTGGATACCCCTATTGCAAAAGGTGATAAATTTAGTAATCAACAATGTCCAAAGAGTGAACTTGAAATTCAGGAAATGCAAAAGGTACCTTATGCGTCAGCTGTAGGAAGTCTTATGTATATTCAAGTTTGTACTCATTCAGACATTTCTTTTATAGTTGGCATGTTAGGTAGATATCTCAGCAATCCAGGAATGGATCATTGGAAAGCAGCCAAAAGAGTCATGAGATATCTTCAGAGGACTAAGGGACATATGCTCACATATAGGAGATCAGATCAGCTTGAGATCATTGGGTATACTGATTCTGATTTCGCTGGATGCCAAGACAGTAGAAAATCCACATCTGGCTACGTTTTTCTATTGGCTGGTGGTGCTATTTCTTGGAAGAGTGTGAAACAAACTCTAGTGGCAACCTCCACCATGGAAGCTGAATTTGTAGCATCTTATGAGGCATCAAATCAAGCTATTTGGCTGAGAAACCTTGTCACTGGGCTGCGTGTAGTAGGTGGAATAGAAAGACCACTGAAGTTGTATTGTGACAGCAGGTCAGCCGTTTTATTCTCCAACAACAACAGGAGCTCTTCTCGATCAAAACACATTGAGATTAAGTTCTTGGCTGTGAAGGAGAGGGTATAGAGTGGACAGATATCCTTAGAGCATATTGGAACAAACTCTATGATTGCGGATCCGCTTACAAAGGCAGTGATACCGAAAGTTTTCCATGAGCACACCGCTCATATGGGTATTGTTTTGTTTGAGACTGTCTAATTTTAGTGGGAGTTTGCTCTTTATGTATACATTATGTTTTTGAATGCTCTATTTTGTTTTGGATATGTTTTATTATGAAATTTTATTGAGTACTCATTTTGGTTGATGGTTACACTCTGTATTATTATTATTGTTTTGCTTGATCTCACTTTTGTTGGTGACCAGTTGGAAACAGACATGATGATCACATTACATGTAGTTTTCATGCTACACTTCTATAATGAATCTATGTCATTTAGGGGTATTGGTAATGTAGTTGATGATGAACTTAGTCATGAGATCTATGGCGAATGTTTCTTCAGTTCTTTATCAATATAACTAATGGACGAGATTGTTTTTGGATACCTTGTATGACTGCGTTTGTTGAGCTCATTTTGGTGTATGTATTTTATTTAACATATGTTCGCCCAAGTGGGAGATTGTTGGATTTAATTTTCTATTGTGGGCTTAATATGTAAAATTAAATATGTACAGCAGTCTAATTGTTAAGTCAATTTCAAATGTGGTCTTGATTGTGAATAATTGACTATTGAGGTATCAACTAATTATAGATATTAAGTGTAGAGACCATTATATAATTTCTATTTCGTTAAAGGACCGAAATAGAAATTGTACTAACGCTACAGGTATATAAAGGTCGTGGTCCCCAGAGGAGTTGAATACGATTCAGTTTTACGTTCCTTTCGTACTGCTTCCGCTAAATCGATTCTTCAATTCTCTGGAAGACTGCAAACCTAATTCTACACATCAAGATCGACGAACAACGATGTCAGGTACGCAACATTTTCTTATTCAATCTATTTTGTTGAATCTAGTGGTTTGCACGATCTAGGTTATTGTGGAATTATTTGAGATTAATTTCTAACATTCACAAGCTTAACACGATCAGATTCGATACTAATACATGAGCTTAACAAACTTTTGGTGGTCTTGGATTCGATTCGTGGGGGCATCCAAGTAATTAATTAACTCCTGCTTGGATTTAAGACTGTCAATGCTCATAGATCATAATCCCATGTATATTGAATTATCCAGTCTATGTGGAGGGGCATTTACATGGATCCGAGGAGGTGGAAAGCAAGAAACTACGCGTATGTCCGCTAGTCAGTCCTAAGGGTTGAACACCACTCCAAAATATATATATATATATATATATAATATGTGAGCTTGAATGTCTTTAAGCCATGAAACAACCTCTCGAAGTCCAACTGCCTCTGCAATATGAGGGGCCATTATGCTGGGTATGAATCCAGAAATAGCAGCTACGATAGAACCGGAATCATCTCTTTAAACACCAACAAATGAAGTAGAGTCGGTGTTTTAAGAGATCCTGAGCATCACGCCATTGTCGAAGAAAGAAAGATGGAGTCATGAGAATTGAGGAAGGAGAGTTGCAGGCATTATTTCGTTTAATATCAATATAAAAATTAAATTACTATTAACATTTCGAATTTGATAGTAATGTGAAAAAATAAAATAGGACCGTCCAAGTTAACGTTAACAAAACCAAAACATAATATTCCATAAGAAAAACGTAATGTTATTGAGTTTATTGGTTTAATATTAATGTGAAAAAAAATTTTAATATTAAAACAACCAAAATGTAATATTATTGACATAGATCATTACCCTATGATTTTAAGATTTTGTTCCTGAGTTTAGCAACTTATTCATAGCTTTTAAAAGAAAATTAAAATTTTTCTTATTAATCCTTTAACTTGCTTTGAAATTCCTAATTAAATTAATGTTTGTTATTTTCTAAATATTTTTTCTTTTACTAACATATTAATTAGCCAACATAATTTAGAATTAAGTAGGAAATCCATGTAAATAATCAAATTAAAACTTCTTTTTTCAAAACCAATAAAATGAAAATCCTTAAATATATATTTTTCAAACTATAAGTTTAGTAGTTTATTTTGTTTTCAGTCTCACGGTTTCCCATTCTCACTTTTTTATACAATAATATTTAAAAAAAAACGTATGTTACACGATGTTGCTCATTTTTTGTTTTATATTATTTTTTATATATGGTTTATTGTATTTATTTTAAACAAATAATACATTTGTGATTTTTGACATATAATTTTATTTATTTCTTTCATTTCAAAATAAATAACACTTTTTTTGCTTAATGATTTCCGTTTCAAGATTTTAGAACCAATTCTCTTAGAAAAATAGAATTAAAGTAAATAGAAGCTGGTTGGTCTTGTTATGTTCTCCTGAATATTATTTAGAGGGAAGAGCTCTATAGATCATAATATTATTTCTATTTATCGATTCTCACAATAAATAAATAAATTAAAGAAAGAAAAAAAAAAAATAAGAGTAAACAGAAGCTAATGACTAGTATCCTAAAAATGAGTCTAATCCCGCAGATAGCTCGGGATCACACATATTTTTATAAAGATGTAATTGTTCTTTATTTGTTTCTATTGTTGGCAAAAAAAAAAAAAATATATATATATATATATATATATATATATATATATATATATTATTAAATTTTTGGTTAAAAAAATGAATATAAAAAATATAAAAAAGCATAAAGTTTTAAGGTTGTGCCGGACCGAGCCTTAATATTTGAGACCCATTTTTTAACGAGCTTTTTTTCGGCTCGCCCGGTTTTAGGACTGAATCTGCACGGACCGGACTACCCGTTTTGATATCGCGTCCAAATGACAAATCCAATTGTTAAAACCTAATCAGGTAAAAGCCCAAAGCCTATTTAGAAGGGTGATTTTACGAAAGGCCCAAGCCTTTTTATATTGAATTTAACTTTTAACTTCTGTTATCAATTTATTTTTTTTAAATAATACTATCCATTTCCTTTTTCATTTCAAGAAATTAATTTATAATTTCTTATTTCATAATGATATGATTTAAATTAATAAAAAAATCCAAAACTCCTTCCTTGAAATTAAAATCTATAATTTTAATTTGAAATCTTTTTTATTTTTGGGTGAGAGAAAATGCCAAAAAAGCAATAAACAAGTTTGTCAGTGATTGAGAAATAATCCACACTGCCGACATTTAAGTCAAAGGAAAATGGCATGGTCAGAGGAGAGAGACGAAAATTCTAATATCTAAAATAACCTTTTGATAATTTGATTAGATATTAGAAATTCTGAACAGTATCTAATATCTAAATTAAAGGAAATAGATGCTGAGTTAGGTGTAAGTAGAATGGTGGATAAACAATAATTGGGGGTTGAGATTTTCTGGCGGTAGGATGTTCATATAATTGCATGAGTTGAGCTGGATTCCCCCATCTCCCTTCCCCTCTTATTCCCAAACAAATGGCCAAGCTTTCTTCACCCATTTTCCCAAATATGAAAAATGTGTGTTACACATTCTGATAGCCTTGGATATCTCATATTTAAATTCCTAAACATTCTTGGACTTGAGGAAGAGTTTGGATTGCTTTGAAAGGTAAATGTTCTGATTGATTTTTCTCTTGCATGTGTTGTCAATGCCGAAGGATTGAATACGATTGTTTTGTTAAATATAAAGGAAATTAGTTAAGCGAATTCTATAACTACTAATAATAAAGTTCTATATCTGGTTTATAAATTTATTTGTAGTTATTGATATTATTATTAATGAATTATATTTTCAAAAAAATATATATATATAAAGGAAATTAGTTAAGGGGGTTTGGGGGAGATAATTTTTTTTTTTGAAGTGGGTGTTATGATGTTATAGTTAATGGTTGTTGTGTAATTTATATGTTAGATGTGTTATAATGAATTTTTTAATTGAAATATAGATTTTGTTAAGATGATTTTTGAAACAAATTCTTAATTTATCTAAAGATTTTGTTACTTATAATTTGAAATTTTTTCTTATTTTATTTTATATTAAATAGATTTAGATTAGATGGTGGATAAGTAGTATTAATACAGCTGTAAGTGCATATACAACTTGACAATAGATTCAGGTTCGAATCTTCCTCTCTTACTCAAAAGAATAAGATATATGGACCGACTAAAATTTTTGAATGAGTTTCAGTATTTTTGGAGGAATATTTGAATATTAAAATTTTAAATAAATAAATAGTTTGGCGGTTTCCTGCTTTGATTGATGTAATTCTTGATGTATGAGTCCATCTATATACCAAATTAAAGGAATAAATTCCTTTGATTTAAAGGAGAACATCTGTATCAATTTAATTTTTATTAATTGAAAATTAATTATTAGTTGTGCCTGAGTTGGGTCATCCTGATCTTTTTTCTTATTGTTTATTTACAGATGATTTGATTTAATTTCGTGTATACACTCTTAATTAGTTAACCTTTAATTTTCTCAGCTTGCCACTCATTTAATCCAATGGAAGGTTCCACAATACCAACCAAACTGAAAAAACATGTTGCTGTCTTGGCATTCCCATTTGGCTCCCATCCTCTGTCTCTTCTCGACCTAGTCAAGAAGCTAGCAATGGCAGTCCCAGACATACAGTTTTCATTCTTCAACTTAGCGAACTCCAACAACTATCTTTTCTCAGCATCCGAAGCCAATAATCTCCCTAGTAACATAAAACCCTACAGTGTTGGAGATGGAGTGCCCGTAAATCATGTCTTTTCAGGACATCCAATAGAAAGATTGGACCTATTCATAAAAGCCACCCCAGAGAACTACAAAAAAGGACTTGAATTAGCAGTGGCAGAGATGGGTCAAATCAATTGCTTGATAACAGATGCTTTCTTGGCTTTTGCAGGTGCAATGGCTAATGATTTTAATGTTTCTTGGATTCCAGTTTGGATGCCTGTCCCCCATTCTCTCTCTGTGCATATATATACTGACACACTACGTCAGTACTATTTCACTTCTGGTGATGGTAAGAATGGTAATGATAGAACTAAGGAGTCGAAAACCCTAGAAAATATTCCTGGTTTAGCTGAAATAAGAGTTGAGGATTTACCTGATGAAATTAACGAAGAAACTCTATTATCTTGCATGTTAGGTCAAATGGGTCATGTGCTTCCACAAGCTACTGCTCTTGCAATGAATTTTTACCAAGAACTATACCCTAAACCCTTATTAGATGATCTTAAATCCAAGATTCCGATAATGCTTAATGTGGGTTTTGTCACCCTAACAATGCCACCGCCACCATTGCCATTGTCAAATACAGATGCTACCGGTTGTCTTTCATGGTTAGATACCCAAAAAACAATGTCTGTTGCTTATATTAGCTTTGGAACTGTTGCCGGTATCCCTCCTAATGAGATCAAAGAATTGGCAAATGCATTAGAAGAAAGTAAAATTCCATTTCTTTGGTCAATTAGAGATAATCTAAGAGAAAATTTACCAAATGGATTCCTTGAAATGACTAATTGGCATGGAAAAGTGGTTTCATGGGCGCCACAAACTCAGGTATTAGCACATAGTTCAGTTGGTGTTTATGTGACGCACTGTGGAGCTAATTCTGTGTATGAGAGTATGGCAAATGGTGTTCCAGTGATTTGTAGGCCAGTTTTTGCTGATCATATGATAAATGCAAGAATAGTAGAGGAGATATGGGAGACTGGTGTTAGAGTTGATGGTGGAGTGTTCACAAAAAATGGAGTAATCAAGAATTTAAAGTTCATCTTGGAACATGAAGATGGGAAAGGACTAAGAAGAAAGGTTAAAGACCTACAAGAGCTTATTTTGAAAGCCGCTGCTCCAACTGGAAATGCTGCTCAAGATTTCAAAATTTTGGTGGAAATGCTCTCTTCAAATTAGTATCACCTGAACCTGAATTAACAATTACCATATCAGTTAGTTTGTTTACGGTATGCATAAATAAATTTCAGATAGCTTCGGCTCCTCTATTGAATTCAGTTATATTTGTGCTCTATATGTAATATTATAAAGGCTGTACCAATAAATTTAGAAATTTATTGAATTTGTCATATTCAATAGAAAAAAATTTATCATATCATTATTCGTGAGAAAAAAAAAAATTTTATATCATTGTTCTGATTATGGAATCATTATTCTTTTTCAATTTTGTTTGAAAAATATTAAAATCTCCTTTGTTTTTTCTTTGGGTAATAATTTCATAATAACTTAAGGTTAAGAGTGAACATTCGATCTATTTGTTCAAATTGAATTAGATCAATGTAAATCAAATAAACTGAATTTTTGTAAAAAATAATCAAACTAACTAATTCGTTGTTACAAACTATATTGAATTTAATCGAATTAGTTTAATCCAGTTTAGGATTTGTTGTTTAGTTTAGTTATTCAGTAGTTAATAATTGATAATGACGGAGCCAGAATTTTTTCATAGGAGCGAAATATATTTGTCATTTCATGACAAATAAAAAATATACTTGATTTAAAAATGCTTAAAAATATTAAAATAACATAAACAAATATATTATATTTGTTTAAATTTTTTTTCTAATGCAAATAGTATAAATGACAACAAAATAATAGAAATTTTTTTAGTATACATAATGACTTTCAATAGGAAAGAAATAATTTTCTAAAATTTGCATATTAGAAATTACAATGAAAATAATTATTAATATTTAAAATTTTAAATATGTTATTGTAATTTTAAAATTCAATCAATTCAATTTCATATCATTTTCTAAAAACAATTAAAATGGAATCATGAATTATAATATTAAATCCATCTCTTTGAATAAATTAAATATCATGTATTTATTCAATGAATTTAAAATTATAATTTTTTTTAAGTTGTTAAGTTTTAATTAAATAACCAATAATAAATAATTAAAAACATAAAATTATAATACTATTATATATTTTAACTACCTGAAGGTCCGGGATTTGCGGGTAGTGCTTTTGATAGTGTATGATTTATTTTGCTATGAGTTGTTTTATTGTTATTGTATTTTATAAATCGGAATTAGTATATTGCGTAGGTTGTTTTATTAGATTATATTAATTTATTTTAAATAATTAAAAAACTCAATTAATCAGGTTAAGTTTCGATTAAAGTTTATAATTCAAATAATTTAAAAATCGTATATATAGATAAAGTTCTACCTTTCAAATAATTCAATATGGATAATATATAGCTAAATAATATTTTAATTTAATTACTTAACAGTATAATATAATATAATAATTATTATTAAATATTATTTTTATCAAACATAGAAAAATAAAAAAATATTATATTAACATATACTAATCCAAATAAAAAATACTTCAGTTTAATTTTTAACATATACAATTTAAATAGATTAAAAAATAGGAATTTTACACAAAAGAAAGTCATAGTTATATGTTATTTAAAAATTTGAAAAAAAAATGAAATTTAAGAATTTTGAAGGCCTAATTTCAGACTGTAAATAAAATTTTTTTTAAAAAAAAACCTAGAATAAAGGAGTTCTAAAAGCTCTTGTGCGTCTTATGCTTAGTAGTTTTTTTTAAACCTATAATATATGAATTTATGAATACATTATATAAAACTCAAATTCAAATTCATAATATCTAAATAAAAATTTTAATCAATTATTTTATAAATTCTAAATAACCAAAAATTTAAATATATAATTTTTTTAGTAATAAAGAAATTAATTCAAAAAATTGCTAATAATAACCATTGACAAAATGCCAACTAACACTTTTTGGATCAAAGAATTTATTGTTAGGAGCCATGGAAAAGGCAATTGCTTTCTCTTCAATAGTGATTCAAGCCTCTGATATGAATTTTTATTTATCCCCATAATAAAAAAAATGTATTGCAAAAGAACTATAGTAAAGGAGGTCTTAATAGTAATAGTAATAATAATAATAATAATCTTGTTTTAGAGCTTTTAAAAATTCAGATATAAAAACAACGCATAAAAATAAAAATATATTCAAAGACAGAAGAAATAGAATTAGATACAATAATTTAATTACTTCTAAATATTACAATTGCTAGAAATAATATTCTTAAATACTTGATCATTGTTCCAGCTGCTGGAACCATGTTGATAGGAGGATATTTTAGAAGATAAGATGAAATTTTAAAAGCATTGTTTATTATCCTAAAATATTAATTTTTAAATTTAAAAATATTTTAAAAGCCAATAAAATTGTAGAAATACAGAAAAATTATACTAAAAAAAGAAAAAAAGTGTAAAAATAAGAGAAATAGAGATCCTAATTAATGAATAAAGTTTATGTCAGCTTCATAATAATATTTTTTATTTTAGGATTATATAAATATATAGATATAGATATTAACATGGATTTTATATATTCATAGAATAAAATTAGATTGAAAACTAAAATTTATAAAAGAATGTAAAATTAAATAATTTAAAATTAAAATTAATGATATAAGTCATTGGTAAAAATAATTTATAAAAATTGTGTGATCTTGTGTGCTTATTTATATATTTAAACTAACTAAATCTATATAAAAATTAACTAAAATTGCTTTTATATACGAGAACTAATTAAAATAACTAACTAAAAATACGTAAAAAATTAAACTAAAAAAACTAAAAACTGCATCGATCGCAGTTTGATCTCATGACCATCAATGTAAACAACAAGTGATACTATTATATTACTGGATGATAAAATGGAAGTTGATAGCTATAGCTGATGAATATTGTATGTTTGGTGAAATTTGTTGCTCAGTAACTACTGTTGAAATGTAAAATGATGATTAATTACTTTCATAAATTATCACGTAGTACAGTTTTTTTTAAAAAAATTTTTAAAGGTAAATACATTATATATTTCTATTTTAATGTATTATATAAATAAAACATAATTAATTAAAATCTTTATATAACAGCCCTGGCAATAGTATAAATCATTTGATCCGAAGATATTTTTAACAAAATAAAAAAAATTAATATTTGATAGCTTATTAAGGTGATATAGTTCTTAATTTTTATTTTTCTTTTCTTATGTAAAAAAAAAAAGATTAAAAAGGTGAAATTTTTTTTTTTTTTTTATTTTAAAGTTTCCCATCAGATAATGTCCTTGACTTTCTATTCTCACGGTGCAACCATACTCAATCATCTAGTTGCCTTTATTATAATTATTTCTTTAAAAAGATTTTTTTTTCCTGGACGTTATCTTTCACATTATCACAATTTCTAAAGATAAAGTAGATTTTTAAATGACTGATAAAAATGAATAAAAAAAATTCATAAAAAAATATTTAATTAATTTGATGCTATCTAATTATCTTTTGATTCTTTCCTATCAATCTATACTTCTACATTATATATAAATGTGGAAATAAGTTGGGAGGAATAATGAGATTTTCTTTTACCTTGCGATAAAAATAATTTTTTTTTTTAGAAAGTATTATTATTTTTCATTATGCTTGTATATAGATATTTATTAGGGGTTAAAGGCAGAGGGTTGAAGATTTAATGATGACTTAATTTTCTTAGGGCAGATGGTTAATTAAGAATCTATATTTATAAATTAAGAACTGAAGGATTATATTTAGGGATTAATTTTGAATTTTATTTTGAGACTACTTCTTTAAATAAAAATAGAATTATGTACATAAGAAATGACTCATGGGATCGCTAAAAGAGGCTCGAACACAAAACCTTGTTGAGGAAATTCCATCAATAATCGTTAAGGTGATTAATTGATATACAGATTGACTTTTGTCCTACCTTACTATAAAAAGACATTGACCAGTATGTACTTAGAATCCAGTACAATAAATAATTATTTTACATAATTATGAATTTGAATTTGATATTTAAGTTCAATAATCACATATTATTAAATTTCAAATACTTAATTACTATTAATGGCTACCCAAATGAATAATTTTGTGAAAAAAAAAATTTAACTTGGGATCATCAATAATTCTAATTCTGAATTAGAATAATTAGTGTAAATATTATACTAAAAAGTAATCAATTATATTTTAGTATAAATACATATTTACATTATATTATATTTGACTATTATTTTTATTCCATAAAAAAAGAAAGATGAAGCTTATAATAAGAAAGGATGATACAAAATTTTATTTGATTTAAAATTAAGGATGCAATTTAATTTCACCGATCCAACTATATTAATATTTTGATTCAATTTAAAAATAAGTAATGATTGTACATCAAGACATAACTTGATAATAAATATTTAAATCTAAACAAAAATTTATACTTTAATATTATATAGATAAAAAAATTAAAATAGTATAAAAATTGAGTATATAACGAACATAGTAAATATGCAACAAACGTAATAAAAATAAAATTAGTTACTTTAAAAGCACTTAAAATGGGATGAATGTGGTATATATAAGCTTAAACTATAAAAATACTCTGAACTTTATGACTTATTGCAAAATCACTCTATTTTGATTTTTGTACCTCGCGTACTTCAATATTGAAACTTAGATATATTGGTGCTCCAGTCTTAAAGCAAAGTAGGTTCTTAATTCTAGTCTTATGTAAAGGGTAATGTAATTATAGTAATAATTTTTTTTATTAGTGGAAGACCAATCATTTTAAAGGCTAAAATATTCTTTCAACGAAATTAAATGGGAAAAAGGGCCGGTCCTTAAATGGAAAAGCTAAAATTTTTCTTTTCAAAATAAAATTTAAAAAAAAAAATTGGAAAGATATTATTCTAATACTTCAAATATCATAAAAGGGAGCCGCTCAGTTCATATAAAAATGATCTGTTCTTTTTCTTTAAAATTTTCGAGTTTTAACCATAGATATAAAGTCTCTTTAAATAAAGAAGAGAGAATGCTTTGTTTGTATTCATGTGCTAGCGCGAATCTAGATCAATGGACTTCGGAAGAGTGAATACTAGAGATATATTTTAATGGCGGCCCAATTGCACGAGTAATGAGTATTCACTTGTCTATAAATCAAGTTGCAGACACAAAATGCTTCAAACGCGTCACACTTTGAGGAAGAGAAATTCTTTATGTTCTTCCATTTCTCTGTGCCCAAGCTTTTGACCTCTTGATTTCTTCACAGTTGAGGATGCTCCGAGCATTGCATGTCTCGTAACTAAATTCCTAAAGACTTTTGGACTTGTCACCACTTGAGAGGAAGAGTTCGAATTGCTTTGAAAATGTAACTGATCTAATTAATTTTCCAAGACGAAACCTCTTTTATTAATTACAAATCTCCATTTAATTTTGTTGTTAATGGTATGAAGTTAAAATCTATAACTGCTTTTCTTTCTTCTTCTTTAACAACGGTTTCAAGATGAGGGTGGATTTGCTGTTACAGTAAAATTACTTTAAAAGTGGACAACTATTTTGGAACATCCCAAAATGTAATATATTTTGATATTTTGCAAAGATTTGATTCCAATTATATTTTTTCTTATTCTGCAAATGATTTTATTTGATGTAATTTATACAGTCTCTTAGTTAATTAATCTTAAATATTCTCAGGTTGCCGCTCAGTTAATCCAATGGAAAATTCCACAATACCAACCAAACTGAAAAAACATGTTGCTGTCTTGGCATTCCCATTTGGCTGCCATCCTCTGGCTCTTCTCAACCCAGTCAAGAAGCTAGCAATGGCAGTCCCAGACATACAGTTTTCATTCTTCAACTTAGCGAACTCCAACAACTATCTTTTCTCGGCATCCGAAGCCAATAATCTCCCTAGAAACATAAAACCCTACAGTGTTGGAGATGGAGTGCCCTTAAATCATGTCTTTTCAGGACATCCAATAGAAAGATTGGACCTCTTCATAAAAGCCACCCCAGAGAACTACAAACAAGGACTTGAATTAGCAGTGACAGAGATGGGTCGAATTAATTGCTTGATAACAGATGCTTTCTTGGCTTTTGCAGGTGCAATGGTTAATGATTTTAATGTTTCTTGGATTCCAGTTTGGATACCTGTCCCCCATTCTCTCTCTGTGCACATTTATACTGACACACTACGTCAGTACTATTTCACTTCTGGTGATGGTAAGAATGGTAATCATAGAAATAGGGAGTCGAAAACCCTAGAAAATATTCCTGGTTTAGCTGAAATAAGAGTTGAGGATTTACCTGATGAAATTAACGAAGAAACTCTATTATCTTGCATGTTAGGTCAAATGGGTCATGTGCTTCCACAAGCTACTGCTCTTGTAATGAATTTTTACCAAGAACTATACCCTAAACCCTTATTAGATGATCTTAAATCCAAGATTCCGATAATGCATAATGTGGGTTTTGTCACCCTAACAATGCCACCACCACCATTGCCATTGTCAAATACAGATGCTACCGGTTGTCTTTCATGGTTAGATACCCAAAAAACAATGTCTGTTGCTTATATTAGCTTCGGAACTGTTGTCGGTATCCCTCCTAATGAGATCAGAGAATTGGCAAATGCATTAGAAGAAAGTAAAATGCCATTTCTTTGGTCAATTAGAGATAATCTAAGAGAAAATTTACCAAATGGGTTCCTTGAGATGACTAATTGGCATGGAAAAGTGGTTTCATGGGCGCCACAAACTCAGGTATTAGCACATAGTTCAGTTGGTGTTTATGTGACGCATTGTGGAGCTAATTCTGTGTATGAGAGTACAGCAAATGGTGTTCCAATGATTTGTAGGCCAGTTTTTGCTGATAATATGATAAATGCAAGAATAGTAGAGGAGATATGGGAGACTGGTGTTAGAGTTGATGGTGGAGTGTTTACCAAAAAAGGTCTAATTAAGAATTTGAATTTTATTTTGGAACATGAAGATGGGAAAGAAATAAGAAGAAAGGTTAAAGACTTACAAGAGCTTATTTTGAAAGCTGCTGCTCCAAATGGAAATGCTGCCCAAGATTTCAAGAATTTGGTGCAAGTGGTTTCATCAATCAGTAACAATTGACATTGGCATTGCCTGCCTGCCAAATAATATTTACTTGATCAATTACTTTGCATGGTTTATGCATGCATAATAGAAAAATTTCAGATAGTTTATGCTCATGTTGAATTTTATTATGTTTATGCTTTATATGTATGCATATATTCTATTTCACCAATAAATTTAGAAAATTCTATTTACCTACAGATATTGATTCGATTTCCTTTAATTTTATTAGGTATGCAAACAATGTTACTCATTTATTAGCTAAGATAACTCATTCTACATCAAATCCTATTTAATGCGCCTCCTAATTTTATTGTAGTCACTCTAATTAATAAAACTTCTATTCTCAAATTAGATTTTAGAAATTATTTTTCAAAATGTGTTATTGAAATACAATGAAATGGCAAATTAATTTTTTTTTTTAGTTAAAAACTACTGCTACTTTATTATTTAACTTTAAAATGCGACATCAAACTATATCCTTTTGATTTCTATTTCGATTTATTTTTTCAAAAAAAAAAAAAAAAAATGAAACTGGTTTCTTGGGGTTGGCTGCATACACATGTCGCCGTGACGGAAAGATTGATTAGCTGTTTAATTCATTTAATTTTACAGGAAAATAGCAGTTAATTAATTTTCCTTTGGAAATATAATAATTTCTCAATATACACTCAACATCCGCCGACCAAGAAACTTGAGTGATTAATTATAACTAGCATAATAGAGGGTGTTGAGCCCTTTCAGGTAACTATGAGAAAATTAATGTAGCGAAAAAATAAAAAAGTGACACACAGAAATTAGGGTTACGTCACGGGACCAACTCCAAATAGTTCTTCTACTATTATAAATAGTAGGCTTATATAGTGTCACTCAAAGTGTTTCCCAAAAAACAACCCATAATAATTTCCTCATTATTTTTCTCTCCCCTAGTTTTAGGAAATCCTAACTCTCTCTTTTTTTTTCTTCTTTTTGCTGTGTGTTTTGTGAGCTNNNNTACATAGACTAATTCAAAGTGGTGTTGAAAATGGTGCCAGACTACTGCTTGATGGAAGAAATATAGTGGTATGCTATTTTCCATTTGATATTTTGCTTGCATCACTATTCTGTTACTAGCACCAGACACTCCTTTACTGCAGAAGGATGGGTATGGTACATAATTTTACACCTGAAAAATAGATTATGTACAGGAAAATTGGTAGGAACTAGGAACGCAATAATATGTCTCTCCATTGTAGGAAGTAGGTAAGGAAATTGGCCTGCCACAGGCTTGGTTCTTTGATTGCCCTGTCACAAGTATGAATATGGCCCTTCATAGAGTCCTCATTTTTCAGTAACATAAAAATTTTTCAGCTTTATAATCAGGAAATGGTCAGCTTACCAATATATTCATGGTTTCAACTAGGTTCCGGGATATGAGCAAGGTAATTTTATTGGTCCAACCATCTTATCAGGAGTCACAGCTGATATGGAGTGCTACAAGGTATTATTTATCCTTTTTAAATAAACTGGACTTGGAAAAATCTTTAACTTGGTCAGTGAAAGTCTTGAACTGTAATGTTTGGAGAAAAATGATCAACTCTCTATCCATGGTTTTTGCAGGAGGAAATCTTTGGGCCAGTTCTCCTATGCATGGAGGTGGTTGCTTTTCTTTTCCTCTGTCAACTAGGTTTGATGATCAACATGGCAAATCACTAACGCCCATCTTTTATTATTCTTTGTTTTAACCTTCAGGCTGACAGCTTTGAAGAAGCCATCAACATTGTTAACAGAAACAAGTATATCATCAACTGTGGTTACATTGGCCTAATTTATCGTTTTGTTTTTGATTCAATATTTTTAAGCTTGGGTAATACATCTGTTGCAGATATGGCAATGGAGCTTCCATATTTACAACATCTGGTGCAGCTGCAAGGAAATTCCAGAGTGAGATAGAGGCTGGACAGGTAAAATCAACAACGAACATATTACCATAAGCAACAGTTTAAAGCTACAAGTGTATAACTCATTTGTTATGTGAAGCCATGATTTTAGCAACAACACTTCACCATTTTATGTCAGTATTCAGTGGATAGTACAAATAAAGGAACATGGTGTTGTTTCCTAAATGAATTAGAAATGATATTTTGTTCAACTTTAACAAGTTAAGAGTTCATTTTTTCTTAGAATAAGTTCATCCTAAATTAGGAAATTAGTTAACACCATTCATTTTGATGCAGGTTGGCATTAATGTTCCTATACCAGTTCCATTGCCGTTTTTCTCGTTTACTGGCTCTAAGGCATCTTTTGCAGGCGATCTTAATTTCTATGGTAATATTTACTCTACCATCTTTTTATTCCTTGATAAAGCTTGCCAAGTGACCATAAGTCTTGAATTTACTAAACAAGAAAAAATTGTTGGTGTTGCAGGTAAGGCTGGAGTCAACTTTTACACCCAGATAAAAACAATTACTCAGCAATGGAAGGACTTACCAGCCGGTAGTGGAGTTTCCCTGGCAATGCCAACATCACAGAAGATATAATAGTGTGTTGTAATTGTATCTCTAACTTGCTTTTGAGCCCAATAAATCAATGTCTTCGTCTTCTAGCACTGTTAATTGTACGCTTTTTAAGGTTTTGATCCTGCGGGTTTTTTAAATGGATGGGTTTGGGTAGACCTGGTTGCTTCTCAACCGGAGTCGGACAGTGAGCCCCATCGGTCAAGAGGAACTGGACTGGTTTGCCATTTCCAATTTGCCTAAGGATCAAAGCAGACAATTTGGCAAAGAAGAGAAAGCCTAACATGAGTGAAAGAGGCTGTCTGCCTAGCCAAGTGACTTTCCGGAGGTCCAAGGACAAGGGTTTAACTTTTAGGTATTAATTAAAAAATACCTGTTGTTTGATGGAACGGGCAAGTCATCCTTGGCTACCAAACAAAAAGAGACTATTGTCCTCATGTAAGACCTGCGTCCTTTTCAAATATAATTAATAATTTAATATATCTTTCTTTCACCAATCACCGATAGGAGAGTAAGACCTTGCATCACAAAGGACAGCCTCTCAAGTTAGCTAAGGTGACTGCCTGAAAATATAAATAAGGGATTTATACAAAATATTACCGTTTCTGACTCAAAATATAAATCGTTTAAGGTTTTTATATAATGATTAAGGAAATAATTAATTTTCTTAAATTATAATAAAATTAAAGGTAACTTGATTAAATTATCTTTTATCTCAAAATCAATAGTTATATGTGAGAATATTCATTATATTTAATATAAATAAGAGTAATATTGAAAAAATATTGATTTATACCCTTTAAAATACTCAAAATGATTTATATTTCGAAACAAAATAATTATTTAAAAACGACTTATATTTTGGAATAGAGGGAGTAATTGTGTAATTAGTAATTATATAAGTTAGCAATTAAGGCTATATATATATATATATATATATATATATATATATATATATTGCTTAATGACAAAACACAAATTGCTAGGAGCAGGCAAGTCGTCCTTGGTTACCAAACAAATAAGACTCTCATTTTCATGCTATACCACTCTTTCCCAAAATCCATACTCAAATGGGATGCTGATGATGCTAGCTATACATAAAAGAAATCTCTATTTATATATAGGCCTATTTGGATCAAAAGAATATAACAAAAGTTTAGATTCATATTTTGCTATGTTGATATGTGTGTCTTAATTTGCCACCATTCTTATGTATGGAGGTGCCCATATTGGAATATATTCTCTTCCTCTTGTAAGTGTATGCACTTTATTTCATTTTGTTTTCCTCTTAATCTCCAAAAATAGTAACATGTAGTCACCCATCAAATTAAGACTATTTAAATCAAATTACGAGTGACCCTTAATAAGGGTTGAATTCGAGAGCTCTTCATACGTGTCCATCTTGCATTGCCAACTGAGTCAACACATAAATAGTATATTTATTGTCTATAAAGCTTTTTCTATCTTTTTTTAATGTATACAAAGTTTTTTTCTATATAAGTTGTTTTGAAAATCGATTGAATAGTATTATTCTTATACATATGAATTTACATATTAGAGCCTTTCAATATAGATAAGTGATTTATTATTTCCATAAGTCATTGGAAAGTATTATTGATGAAATAAGTTTTTATCTAAAATAGGAAAGTGATATTCTGTTTGTAGGAAAATGTCTTTTTCTATTCTTTCTTCACGGGTCACGATTCCCAAGGGCATGTCAATCCACATGAGATGGACCATTCAAAAGTCAAAGTTCTTGCCACTAAAGGAAAATCTCGATCTCATTGACTTTCTGTTTTTGGAATCTTATTCCTAAAAAGTGCTATTTGCACCACTGGTTTTTCTACTAAACCTAATGATAATATTTTATTTAGGCCTAATGTATCATGTACCATGATAATCTAAATTTTGCAAGTTTTTGTAATTTCACTTTATTTTGGTTTTTCTCTCAATTTTGCTCCAATTTCGATCTTTATAGCAATAATACCCTCATTTGCAATTAAAGGCGGAATTGTAAGTATTTTCATTATATTAAAAAAATTTAATAATAAAAATAAAATTTTAAATATTCATTGAATATCAAATTATATTCCATCTATTGAGTGAGATATTTATACATTTAAAATATGATATTTGAGATATTTACAATTAAATAATTAAAAAATTATTTACTAACTTTTTATTTATTTGATTTAATTTTCAGCGTATGATTAGAAATACCTTCTTTTCAATTAATATGTAATTCGAATTCTAGTCCGGCCCATTATTAATTAATAGTGTTACGGGGTACAATTTTATTTTTGTTTTTTTTTAACATTTACAAAATAATTTTTACCATCAAATATATACTACTGATTGCAAATTATTTAATTGTTTGGTAAATAATAAATATTTATAAATCATAGAATATACTTTATTGTATTACAAAGAAATAATTTAGAGCTTGAGGAATAGATAGTACAAGATAAAGAAAGATTACACCATGTTTTATATATCATGACTAGCTTAAGGACCAACAAGCTGCAATTTTGATTCAAAGACATTGTTTGACATGGGCAGGAAGATCTTATGTTCAGTTCGAGTAGACTGTATTTTGATAAGAAGACAAGCTATCCCTCATTGCATGTAGAGTTCAATTCCTGATAAAAATAAATAAATAAATAAACAAACAAATAAACATTTATTACATCATCTAATAGAATTATATACCTGAAAGCAGGCAGACTGATATAAACATTCATACAAGAAAGAATAGAGAGGCTAGCATGAAAGAGAAGAGCTTATTAGAATAGCCAAGGAGACTGCCCGGAGCCAGCCGGAAAGTTTTAACGTAAGAACTTATTAGATGGAGCGGGCAAGTCATCCTTGGCTACCAAATAAGACTCTTATCTTCATGTAAGACTTCTCTTCTTTTATCTTCTAAAATAGTATTCCCCAGCTCAGCAAAATGGATAGACATATTTACGTTCACTATCTCCACACCAAGCCTCGAACTCATAAACTCATAATTCTATAATTGAGACCATTAGTCAAAGAAGAGAAGGTCTAGCATGACAAAGAAGAGGCTATCAAATTAGCCAAGGTGACTGCCCGATAACTCTACATTAGGGTTGAGATTGCAGTGCATACACCCAAAATGGCTAGGAGCAGGCAAGTCATCCTTGGCTATCTAATAAGACTCTTCTATTCATGTTTAGACCTCTCTTCTTTTTCTTGATTTCATGCTCAATAAGTGAGATGCTTATTTCTGCGGTTTGAAATCTATATTTATAACCAATTCAAGAATATCTTGAAATCAAGATTTTGATGCAACTTTTAGCTTCTCCCACATGCACGCATTACTTTTCCCATAATAGAATATATTCTTTTTAATTGGTTCTGTAGAAAGCTCTTGAAGGCTTAAAAGATGGGTACCACACAACTCATGCACAAGACTATATATATATATATATATATATATATATTAATTCATTCAGAGGGTAGATGAGCCGAAATAATACTATGGGTTACACAATAGCCCTTCTTTGAATATAAATTGATGAAAATAATTGTGATTGAGAGGAATTCGAAACCTCTCACTCTTCACATAAGTGAAAAGATCAATCACATCACATATGATTGACAAAAGATATTTTATTTATATGATTAATTAAAAATTTTAAATAGAAATGAATATTTTCCACAAATAACTACTTAATAATTATATAATAAATACTAATTATATATGTTTGTCGGATAGAAAATTAGTCCTGAACTTCACAAAAGTATGCACACAAATTTGGTTTTAAAAAGCTGAGAGAATAAAGAAAATTTTATATTTATGGACCAAAATGGATCCATGATAAAAAGTGGAAAGTCAAAAAGAAATTAAATCAATATTTTTTTATTTGATTTGAAAAGTTTAAAGATAAGTAACATATCAGCCAATCAGGTGGTGTTCTAGTTGATCTTTTTATTTATGTGAAAAATGGGAGGTTTTGAGTTTAAATCCTCTCGATCACAGTTATTTTTACTAATTTGGTAAGTCAAGGAAAGGGTAGGCAGTGTTATTTCGGCCCTTAAAAGCCTCCAATTAGTTAAAAAGATAAGTACCATATCAATGAGTTGATTAAAATATAAACATTTTTAATTGAATTTGAACATTAATCTTTAATAATATTTGTCTTTTTTTTATTAAATTTCTGATATTAAAATGTGATGTTTTAAAAAAATTTTACATCGAGTACGTATATGATATTATTTGAATATAAAGTTTAAAACCACTTTTGTCCATTCAAATATTCTTTTTTAGTTAGGAAAGATTTATCACATGACCAATGAATTTTTTTTTTTTTTTTTTTGACATGACCAATGAAATTATTAATTATCATTAAGGACCAATATTTTATAATTGAAATTAAAAGAACTAACATTAAATTTGAACTTGATTATAACCATAATATTACTATTAAACTATAACATTAAATGACTAATACTTCAACTCAATTTTTATAATGATGGCTAACATTTGTATATAATATTAAATAATTTTTAATATATAATCATTTAATTTCATAAAATCCAGCGTTCAGATACCTACTTTCCTACTTGTCCAGTTTTACTATTAAAAATGATACATTTCATATCTATATGCAATCAAAATGACTCATATAACACATATATAACCCGGTCAGTATATATATTATATGTGAAATTATTTTTTTACCCTTAATTAAATAGGTTATTCAAGTTAAACGAGTCAATCCACAATATGGCTCATTTAAATTCATGTCATATATAGATCGCTCATTTATGACACGAATCCATTTAGATTCAATCCTAATCAGGATGGAGGGAGGAGGGGACTGGAGAGAGTCCGGGCCTCCCACACTCAAAAGAATGTTAAAAATATAAATGGTGCAAAAAAATTTTTTTCTTGATTTGGTGCCCCGTAGTTTAAAAAATTTTCTTTTAGTCCCCTCTAGATTTAGAGTCTAGCTCCGCCTCTGATCCTAACCCACTTAATTTCCATGTTAGAGAAATCTAGTTCCCTTCCCATGACCTATTATGATATCCCTAGTAAAAGTTTTTGTATTTACAATTATTTTTGAGTGAACTAAGAGATTATGAGTTTGAAACTCAATAGTATCAACAACATAATAACTAAGCCTTAATTCCAAACTAAGTATGAATTTTTTATTTTAAATATCCAATCTCAAATAGTATGAAAGTAATTTCTTTCTTATAATGATAGAAAATAGGACAAATATAAATAAATAGAACCAACAAGGTAGAATGAACATGAACATGCACTCGTGCAACACAATTTGGCAAAGAAGAGAAAGCCTAACATGAGAGAAAAGAGCCTGTCTGCCAAGCCAAGTGACTTCCCGGAAGTCCAAGAATGAGGGTTTTAGTTATCTACACTTAAAATATTAACCTCTTGTTTGATGAAACGGGCAAGTCACCTTTGGCTACGAAACAAATAAGACTCTCATTTTCATGTTAGATCACTCTTTCCCAAAATCCATATTCAAATGGGATGTTGACGATGCTTAGCTATACATAAAAGAAATCTCTATTTACATATAGGCCTATTTGGATCAAAAGAATATAACAAAAGTTTATATTCACATGTGTATGTCTTTTGCTACCATTCTTATGTATGGAGGTGCCCATATTGGAATATATTCTCTTCCCCTTGTATATCCATGCACTTTATTTCATTTTATTTTCCTTCTCTTAATCTCGCAAAATAGTAACATGTACTCACCCATAAAGTTAGGGCCGTTTAATTGGATTGTTGACCAGATTGAACATTGCATTCGAGAAATTTTTATATAGACTCAATTTATTACGTCAGCTATAGACCCACCCAATGAAATAAAGCTACATCAATAATTTATTCTTTTTTTAACTTATTTCTTATTAATTTTTTCATATTTTCCGTTTGATTAGAGATAGAAAACGTATTTGCATTGATTTAAGAGTTATTGATATGGGATTAGAAACAAGCAAGTTATTGGGAAATGAATTTATTTTATTGATAAGGTCTACAGCTAGCTAACGTAGTAGTCTACCTAGATTTTTTTTTTTTTTCCTTCTTTTTTGACGTGTATGAACTTCTTCTTTTGAAAGTTGAGGATTGAATAGTTAAATACATACAAAACGACGAATTAGTAAAATTTGAAATAGAATTTCTCAATATAGATAAGTGACTTATCATTTCCATAAATTATTGTAAAGTGTATTTGATAAAATAAGTTTTTCATTGAATCAGGAAAGTGACATTATTTCTAGGAAAAGGACTTTTCCGTTCTTTCTTCATGGGTCGTGATTCCGAGTCCATGTCAATCCACTTAAGATGGACCATTCCAAAGTCAACGTTCTTGCCACTGAAAGGAAAATCTCCATCTAATTGACTTTCTATTTTTGAAACCTTATTCGTGAAGAACAAAATGCTTTTATAAAGTGGCTATCAACTCGGTTTAGACAAGCATTTAGCTTGATGTTTTTATAAAATGGATTGCTTTCTTACATAAATAATATGTGCTAATGGGAAAGACCTATCTATACATGGTGTATGGCTCCACTCATATATCAAATCAATTGCAAATAATATTTTGGTTCAAACGAGAATATTTTTTATTATACACTGGGAAAAAAAAGACAAAATAGTAACATTATTTTTAAAAAAATTTTTGATTAGTTTGATACATGGAATCAACTATATACCGGGGATGGTAAGAAATTTCCTAAATATTATAGCAGTTCAAGGCCATTCTTGGTTAATACTGTTATGAGGTACAATTTTATTTTTATTTTTTCTAATATTTATGAAATGATTTTTTTCATCTATCAGATATTTGATTACTACTGATTGAAAATCATTTAATAATTTGGGAAAAAAAAACATCATAGATCATAGAAACTAATATATTGTATTACAAGAAATGATTTAGAGCTTAAGGAATATGTACTACAAGATAAAGAAATATTACACCATTGTATAATTTTATGACTAGCTTAAGGACTAATCTAGAGCTGCAATTTTGATTCAAACCCATTATCAATTACAGAGGTGGGAATTATATATACAAATTTTACAGCAATTGAACAAATATTTCCTGAAAACATAATTTGCGTTCAAATCTGTGATTAAAAGACATTGTTTGACATGGATTGTAAGATCTTATATTCATTGTGGGTAGACTGAATTTTGATAAGAAGACAAGCCAACTGCCATTGTAATTTGTATGTAGAGTTCAATTCCTGAATAAATAAAAAAATAAATATTGATGATATCATCTAATAGTAATTTTATGCCTGAAACCATGCAGGCTGATATAAATTACTTCATACAAGAAAGAAGAGAGAGGCTAGCATGAAAGAGAAGAGCTTATTAGCATAGCCAAGGAGACTGCCCGGAGCCAGCCGGCAAGTTTTAATGTAAAAACTTCTTAGATGGAGGGGGCAAGTCATCCTTGGCTACCAAATAAGACTCTGATCTTCATGTAAGACTTCTCTTCTTTATCTTCTAAAATAGCATTCCCCAGCTCCAACAAAATGGATAGGCATATTCACTATCTCCGTACCAAGACTTGAACTCATAAACTGATAATTCTATAATTGAGACAATTAGCCTTAGAAGAGAAGGTCTAGCATGACAAAGAAGAGCCTATCAAATTAGCCAAGGTGACTGCCTGATAACTCTACATTAGGGTTAAGATTTAAGTGCATATACCCAAAATGGCTAGAAGCAGGCAAGTCATCCTTGGCTATCTAATAAGACTCTTCTATTCATGTTTAGACCTCTCTTCTTTTTCTTGATTTCATTCTCAACAAGTGGATGCTCATTGCTACGTTTTGAAATCTATATTTATAGCCAATTCAAGTATAATATACGTGAAATCAAGATTTTGATATAACTTTTGGCTTCCCCTATAGCCAATTTGCCTTATCCACATGCATGCATTAATTTTCGTTTCTTAGAGCTTCCCATAATAGAATATATTCCTTTTAATTGGTTGTGTAGAAAGCTCTTGAAGGTTTGAAAGATGGGTACCACACCACTCATGCACAACACTGATATGTGCACTTAATTATTTTATTTGTACGATCAATTAAAAATTTAAATGAGAAATATTAACACAACGTTTTGCATAAATAAAAACTTAATAATTATAATAAATGATAACTAATATGTTGATTGAAATAATGAGCTAATCATCAATTTCACCTTGAACTTTTTGAATAATTGCAATTTCATTACAAATCGACGTTTGTATTCTAGGCATCCTAAAAGTGAATTAGAGCACTCTGAACTTGTCTATTTATTACAATTTCCAACCAAAAAAAATTAATATTGAAATTTTGTAACTTACTTGTATATATGCATATCTCAATAAACGAATATTAATTTAGAAGGAACGAAAATTGATATGCATAAATTACTATTTTCTTAATTAACGTTATAAAAAATATTTTCACAGTTACGCCTTACTTTCTTTATCTCATAATTTCCTAAATCTTACTTCAATAAGTCTTCTCTCACACCTCCAAACAAGACATAAAAGGTGGAAGGATATAGCTTCTAGTTTTAAAAAAATAATAGTAACTACAATAGATAAGATTTTGATTTGATTCGACAATTTTAAAGATAAGTACCGTATCAATGATTTTTTTTTTTTTTTGGAAACTACCGTATCAATGAGTTGATTGTTCATTTTTTATCAGAACAAAATTTTCCTTTTCAGGCATATCGGAATTTGACTTTACTTTTTCTTTTGAGGATAATGTTAAAGGAATTATATATGTTAACATTTGAATCATAATCCTTTGATTGGAGAACTTTTTTTATTTATTTGTTAGGAGGCCGATGAATTCAAATAACACTGCGGTGATTGGCTGATTAGAGGAATTTTTTTTTTTTTCGTATAAACCACCGGTATCTAGACCCACTTACCAGAAACCGCTTAATGTGGCTTGGGATATAGTCACAGTTAATGCTCATCACTCCTTCCTGCATGTGTGTTTAATAAGGATCGAATTCGAGAGCTCTTTCCACATGTCCAGCCTGCATTACCAATTAAACTACAACCTGTAGATACTGATTAGAGAAAATTTACACTCATACAAAGTTATACAAATAATGAAACCATCAATTATAAGCTAATGAACATAGATTTTGTTCTTTTCATGTAAGTTGACTACTTTTTTCCTATTATATCTTTGATGTAATTAAGTTGTTTAATTATATATACACTTCTCATCGAACTGAACAAAATTAATTTTGTCAGCCGCCTCCCTCTTTCTCTCCCTTTTGCCATTAAAATTTTCTTCCCTTCTCTCCATTGAAATACAAAATTAAGCATCTAGATACGGGTAGAGGCTGATTCTTATCTCTTGTGACAGCCCCTCCTCATATTTTTAGTTTTGTTACAAATTTTTATGTTTTTTAGTTAAATAAATTACGGATATATGTATATTCTGACATAGATTCATGTTATTTATGTTTCCACTACTGTTTGTGTTTATCTCCATTTTGTGTGGAGTTTATGATCTCTCCATTTTATGTGGAGTTTTGTTTTGTTGTTTGCATTTGTTTGGTTTATGTCGATAGGTTGTAATTTGTGGAGAATTTTTCAACTATAGGATGATCTTCGTCTTTTGGAGCCTAGCACCAGATCTTAAATGGGCTTGGAACATACTATTGAAAGTGATTCAGTAATTAAACTTTCCCGAATCCATTTTTGTTTGAGTAGCAGGAGCAACTTTTAATTTATTATGAGCCCAAACGATTGATTCAATAAGTTCTTGCCAATAACCACGACCACTGAATAGAAACATTAAACTAAAAGTACACTCATAATTGGCGAATTCATAGGTTCAATTCCTACTGGATGTGCGACCTGTTCCTCTATTGGATTTAATGATTCAAATCATTTGTGTTCTTCATAAGCAATTAATTCATGGATAATTACACCAATATATAGAGGATTCGGGGAGTTCATCTAATCAACTAGTTTTAAAGATCTATTCATTTTCTTCAAGTTCACATTCTATTTTTTATTAAGATTTCTTATTATATCAGTGAACAATAATTTATAATGTTCTGTCAATAGACATTTAAGAGTCATTTGAACTGAACAATAAATGCTCAAGATTTCTGTTCAGTACTCATGACCGGAATCTTTGCTAAGCATTAAAAACATTGACTTACAGATAAGAAATTACTATATAAATACTTGTATAATGTACTAAAGAGGACACAATCAATTACAATATCAAAACATAGCTCATTTCTCTTTTACTCCTATCAGTAAGCATTTGCTTCTTATAATACCGAATCAAAATGTGGAATTGAAGAGAATCGAAGTTGAAATCAGTTATTCTACTTTTGCTACCTGATAGTGTGCTAGCTAGTTGTCTTGGCAATGAACAAGGAGGACAAGTATTGGATTCAAAAACCTCGATGAATTTTCTAAGCAACTAAACAGAATATATTCTATATTATGGGTCAGCTATTTGAAAGTAAAAAGTCTTGTGGGGGTGAAGCAAATTGATCATCCCAATGTCAAAGTCAAGATTGAAATTTTATTCTTTGATTGGCTATAAATAAAGATGTCAAAACATAGCAATGGCATCCCCAATAAAGCATGAAATCAAGAACAAGAAGAGAGATCTAACATGAAAATAAGAGTCTTGTTTGATAGCCAAGGATGACTTGCCTGCTCCTAGCCATTTTGGGTTGTGAGTATCATAAATAACCCTTATATGGGGGTTTCAGGCAGTCAACTTGGCTAGTTTGACAAGCTCTTTTTTGTCATGCTAGACCTTCTCTTCTATAAAGCATTTCTTCAATTCTTGGTGTGGAGATAGTGTTTATGCATATATTGGTATTATTTGAGAGGAAGAGAAGCCTTACATGAAGTAAAGAGTGTTGTTTGTTAGCCAAGGATGACTTGCCCACTCTCTATTAAATGGTTTCAATTCAATTTCTTTTGTTTTATTATTCAAAAACTTAATTTTTGGCTGTGGGCAGTCAACTTTGGCTATGCTGACACACTCTTCAATTTCATGCTAGGCTGATCTCTTCTTCACCAACAAATTCTCTGTTTAGATATAATGTCATTCATCAACTAATTGATAATTGAATATCAAGAGTTTATCTAAGAAGTTATTGTTTAAGGTAAATATAGTCTAAATATTTTTATAAGGTATTAATATAAATACAAATTAATTAATAGCTAATAGGAAAAAAGTTTCAAAAAAACAATTGGTGAAATCAATAATTAATTGAGATTTTCATTGGTTATTAGTAACTGATTAAAATTATTATAAAATATCTGATAACTGATTAAAATTATTACTAAATATCAGTATTGGCACAAATCAACTATGAACTGCGTAAAACAATTCCATCAAACATTCGCATACATCTATAATGTTCATGCCGAAAAGAATATGGACTATTAATCTTATAAGGCATAAATATTTATACAATTTTTTTTAAACATGTACTATTTTGAATTTTTGAAAAATAGTTTCTAATGAAAATGTTTTCTATCTTTCGAGGAAAATGTTGTTTTGAAAAATATTTTTTAAATAATTTATTATTCATTGTTTGATTGTAACATTGAAAAACAGTTTAAAAAATATTAAAATTTTTAATTTGTATAGACATAAAAATATTTACAATTAATTTTGTATTTTAAAAATTTATATTAAATATGAGAAAAATACATAAAAATGATAAATTATAACTGGTGATAAATATAAGAAAGATTATACTAAATTTGTTCACCTTAAAAAAATATTTTTCTCTCTTAAAAATAAAATGTCGGTTTTAAATAACTTTATTTTCCTTTTACAGCAAACTATGTTTTTTGATTGAAACTTTTTTAAGTACCCCAAACGTCGAAATTACTCTACGCAGAAGACACAAATCCCAACTCTGCCTTCGGTTTCTCTCTTGGAATTTTCTTTTTCATGCTATCAAATTCAAGCTATGGCTTTTAGTTTGTTTGGGCCATTAGAGCAGAGAAGATATCGCTTTCAATAGTTTTATTCTCTACCGTTTTGCAGAATCCCACTGTGATTCATCATCATCATCATCTACATTCATTATAATGAAAATGCGATACATTACTCGTGTCTATGCAGCCACTTCTCTCCTTCATGCCAACGCAGTTCGTGCTTTGGTAAAACACTTCTCTTGTTCGACAAAATGCTTAAAAGAAATACTTACATGAATTACAATGATGAGCCACCCGCAAACCAAAAACAATACATAGTCACTGAGATTCAAAGACCACAAAGGGATTAAACTGATATAGGGTAGGGGCCGCGCGAACGCAGGCCCCCACTGCCACAAATTATGACGTAGGCTCTCCCAACTTGGGGAGACCTTAGACCAGCACCCCTCCGAAGTGCAATGGAGGTCACTGATCTAGACCATGAGCCTTCTTGATCGCCCATTGATCCCGTCCAGGTAAGTATGTTTACAAGGTTTCTGCTCTTTCTATTTATACGTGCATGGCCTGCCTCGCTCCTTGCAAAGTATCGATGTGGGATGTTGTATCAGAGGCTACCATGAAAGAAAGAAAGAAAATTGTCAAGGCTAGCCAAGTTGACTGCCTGAAACTTAACACAAAGTGTTATGGTTATGATCTGAGATAAAGAGACCTGTTGTATAGATCAGGCAACAACTTTCTTCCTTTCACGAAAGGCACTCTTCTTTTTTCTCAAATGGCATTGCTCTTATTGATTAAGATTCTAAAATATTCAAGTTCAAGTATACTATTCTTCAATGTCTAACTAAGAAAGAAATCTCCTCATTCATACTTTGCATGCAATGCTTTCTCATAATAATTTGAGTGGAACTGCTTCAAGTTTGATGTTATATAATAATTTTTCAATTATTAGATTTAAAATTGTATTGCGATCGTAATAATTGTATTTATATCAATATAATTTTAAAGCTCATGGCTGATTATAATGACTAATTTTTATATATTTAAGTCTTTGGAGAATCCAACTCCTTCGACATAGAAGCATAAAATCCAGCTGTATGAAGAGCAGAAAACACTATCATTTTGCAGAATCTCACTATATTTTCCATGCCAACGGCTGATTAAAAGATGAACTACAACATGAAATATGATAATTGATGATAACAACCAAATAGGAAAATTGAACTTATTTAGGACAGGGGCCGCGCGAACGCAGGCCCCCACTACCACAAATTATGACGTAGGCTCTCCCAACTTGGGGAGACCTTAGACCAGCACCCCTCCAAAGTGCAATGGAGGTCACTAATCTAGACCATGAGCCTTATTGATCGCCCATTGATCCCGTCCAGGTAAGTATGTTTATAAGACTAATGCTCTTCCTATTTATATGCACTTGGCCTGCCTTGCTCTTTATAGAGTCTCGATGTGGGATATTGTGTCAGTGTAAAGAAGAGAGGCTATCATGAAAGAAAGAAATTTGTCAAGATGACTACCGAGCAACTTTCTTCTCTTCATGTGAGGCACTCGTCCTTTTTCTCTAATGGCATTGCTTGACTAAGATATTTTAAATTTAAAGATATTTTCATTCGTATTATAAAAATGAGAAGGTAATAAAGCTTCCACTCTAAACATTATCTGCAGAGAAGAATAAGTATTAAGGTATTAGCTAAGAAATGAACAGGAGACATGATTTCACCTTATTATGGTTGGTGAAGGATATCAATCAAAAGAAACTAATGTCGTCTTCCAATTCCTAATAATAATAAGAATTGGCTTTTGTCTCAGACCAAAAACTCCTAGTTCCACTCAAACCCAGCACTTAACCCAACCAGAAAACACAACTGTCCCATAATAATTTGAGATGTACCTAATTGATTGTGCATTTTTTAAAAAAATAATAATAATAAATTGTTAATCAAAATGTTATTTTGTCCACAGTACTTTTTAAATAATTCACCTTAATTTTTGTGTCACTTCCTACAAAATTTTTTTGAAAGAAACTAATGTTTGAAGGTTTTATGAAATATGAATGGATAAACATATCCTCAAAACTCAATTATTTTATAGTTCTAACCACTAATTTATATATAGCCTCTATGCACAGTAGTGACAAACAGATTCCAAGTACGTACTAATCAAACACTTAAATTAGAGATTAATCAAGATTAAATTATTTAATAACCAAATCATTTTTATTGAAACATAAAAAGAAGTACCATGTAAAATAAATTTTCATTAAATATCTCAAATAACTAGAATCACATTTTAATATTTAAAAATAAATGAGGTCATAATTACCAACTTTCAATAATAACATTTTCCTTTCTCTGAAGTTTTACCCTTCCCAAACAAAAACTAAGGAGAGAAAATTCATAATTCCTTATAATTGTCCTTCGTATCCTTTCCTAACCTTTCCAGACAAAGTGCTAATGAATAACAAAAAACATTAACATTCGACTGGCAAATTTGACAAATTACTGAACAGAAATTATCGGTATTCACAAATCATAATATGTACAGTTGACGGGCTCTCCAAATTTCACTAGTTATCTGAATCCTCGATGGGTTAGACTGGCAAGGGAACTATAATTATTTCAATACTATAAATTTTTAATTGTTCATGTAACAACAAAAAAGAACGCCCAACACTCAATTGTCATGTATATTTAACTTGTTGTTATAGCAAAAATGACATATCTCTTGCCCACGACTTAAATGAGGAAGAGAAAGTGATCTCATCAGAACTTTATCATCCGAAATTGCTGCTTCTTGGTAAGAATAAAAAGGGCTTCGTGCCTTTCAACAACAGCAGCTTCAAATACATCTCCTAAAAATACGTCAGATTATGTATTTATGTTTTTTTAACATTAGCCCCAACCTCAACGTCTGAAGAAGAAACCTTGTTGCCTCTGTTCTTGCATTCGCCTGTATCATCATTCAACAAAATTAGAATGTCATTTTGTGCAAAATAATTTGGAGTTGGCTTTCTAATCATTGCCAGCCAGCCAGCCTTCAAATATCCCCATATAAAATTTGACATAAACGATAGGCAAGCAAGAAAATATCCCCATATCCCCATATAATTTGGAGTTGGCTTTCCAATCACCTCTGAGTTTCCTTGGATCGTTCCTTGAACTCTTTTGCAATATCCTGCCTGTCATAAGATGCTAGCACTTTTCTGATATCAGCTGGACTTGCACGAGCAACATCTGCAATGCATAAACGAACCACGTATTAACTGTTTATGTTAGAGATTGCATTCCTTCTTTTAGATACTGGGATCCATTCAAGAAAATTGGTTTGCCCTTCAAGATGCAAATAACAAAGGATCACAAACATTTAAACAAAATTATGTAACATATGCTTACATTCAAGAAAGGGAATGAGATCCAAAAGTGTTGTATCCACAGATTCATCTCCTTTCTCATCAATCTTAAATGGCTTGATTTGGACACCATTCTCTGGCTGAAGGCTGTTTTCAAATGCATGAGCACTCACATATATGATCTTACCTGGGTCTCTATTGAGTTTTGAGAGATCCTGAAAATAACATTTACATCAAATATCATTATCAGTTTCACAAAGTAATGGCTCTAGAACAGCAAGAAGTGTTTATTCAAAATAAACAAAATAAAATAAGCTTGCATCAAGGGGGAAAAAAATCTTCCAAAGTTACTGCCAACACAGACTATACCTTTTTCTGGCAAGTGCCAACACAAAATTGTACATCACTAACAAGGCTTAATTTCACCTGTGTTCTCTAAATTTATCACCAAGTTACTTTGTGGTCACACAAATTCAAATTAGTCAAAGAAAAATGGTAAGTTCTTTGTGGACTTCATTGAGACACTAGTATCTAAGCCAGCAAGAAGTCGGTGAATGAGGCTGCAATTTAATGCAACTCAACTCTTTAGTGGCACCTAATCATTCTCCCTCTCTAAAATGTTTCCTATATCTTGCTTGACCTGAAAAATAGCCAGATTCAGCAAACAGAAATTTGTCTCCCAACACACTAACAAAGGAGTGAGTAACCAATGAGGCTAGTTCCCAATCGCAATCATGGATTTCGTTTGGAATGTGCTAACACTTTGCAATCAAAGCGATCAGTTGGTAGAGCCAAATGCCTAGTTTTAAATTTTTCTAGTGACAATTGTAGCTTGGTCTACACATCTTTCAAGTCAAGTGAGAAAGGTTTTTTTTTTTTTCTTTTTTACCTGGAGCAGAGAGTGGAGGATGAGGAGTTACACAGAGAGGGGTTAGGGCTAACAAAAGAGTTTAGATGTACTAAAAAGTTAAAAAATGATGCCTTGTCACTGGTTTGTGGCCAAATTCTAGTTCCATTTGAAACCCACTTAGAGCCTTAGTTATTTTTCCATAAACAGTTGAATTTAGGCGACCACAAAGAAATCTTAGAATTGATTTTAGTAGCTATACGTGAAATTAAGCTTGCATAAATGATACATGGTAACAATTATAATTGCAGATGATGAACCAAAAGGGGAAGAAATGCCAAATTAAAGAAAACAAATCTGGAAGTTAATTGTTTCATTGAGTGATGAAGTTGTCTCTCTTTCATTCTTCCCTTAGTTTTGAACTCAAACAAAGTATACACACATTTTATTCGAGTGAAGAACACATGAACTCCTATCCATCTCCTAGTTCTCCATGCAACATATTATAGAGCAAGCAACTCTAAAATAAATGCGCAGGAAATTCTGGTTCCAAGAAATACTTCCCATGCAAAATAATGCCATTCAACTAACTAACAGAAACATACTAATGACACTAGAATTGCTAAAAAACACACTTACACTGAGGAAACTGCAGACAAGGAACTGAAACAGAATTTCATCTACTTAATCTCGTTTGGAAGACAAAAAATCTCACAACAATTTAACATGAATTTATGAATAGCGCGTATTGAAAGGCAATAGATCAACATTAAAGCCAAAGCCTTTGTGATGCAATAAGCAAGCACAGAAGAGCCTGCTCAACATTTATAACTGGACAAGCAATAGAATATTTTTTATGCCTGTCACAATAAGACATGCTAGATATTCACTTTCAAATACCACGAATCCAATCAAGGGAATGCCAGCATTACAAGTGTCAGTAAAAACTGGAAACTAGTAGAAGCTGGTAATTTCAAACATATAAACAAATGTGAGATGCATTTCAAATACACATCTTCACGCAATCAGTGCAAATGAAAAAAATATTTTATGGTAGAATGGCCTGAAGAAGCAATAAACAATACATACTCTATAGTGCTTGCCATCCTGATACTTGGTAGCACCCCTTGATAGCCTATATCGTATACAGTGGTTGGTGTCCAACCTTTCAATAACAGGATCGACATACTGCACGAATAAAAATAAACTCATATGAAAGTGAATTTGAAGAATATAGGACCATGCTCAACTGAAAATAGGGAGTGAAGTGACCTAATATGGATTAAGATTACCATATTCAGCTGGTCAGAATACACCACAACTTCATACAACCTTGCAAGGTGTTGCAAGAAGTCATCGACTCCAGGTCTTTTGAAAGTTCGCCAGCCTCTATCACGCTGTAGATGACAAGAAAAGAAGATATCGTTCTTACAATCATATCAGATACAAGTCCTTCATGCACATATTGACAAGATTAACTGTAAGTTCTAAATTTTCTATGTAAAACAGAAACAGACATCAGAGAGTTAAATACAATTTGTTTCTCTGAAGCCATTACTTCTGAAACAACATTCCGGAACCAAATGAATTTTACAAGAATAAACAAAGCTTCAAATTCTACCATGAAAAGGATCAAAAGAGGTTTTCCAAAATCATTTTTCCACTTAAGACCATACCTTCCAATCACTGTAAATAATCGTCTCATTAAGATCCAAAACAAGTGTAAAAACATGTTGCTCGGAGGGATGCAAATCAGGTAGAAGCTTATCTGAGGTAGGTTCAGTAAAACCCTACACAAAGCAAAAAATTCATGACCAATAATAAAAAAACAGAGAAAAATGGATTTTAATATAAGATGGCATACATAGCATTATTAGACTCACTTTAACTTGCTCTTCAATCGTCCTCCTCAGGTCCAAGTAAAGTTCAACTGCTTTAGCAGGGACTGACATGATATAGGCAGACAAATGACATCATATGATGCCAATGATATTAAAAACTCAAAATAGAAGCAGAAAAAGGGTAGTTGGCACAATGCAATAAAAGTACAGCACAAGATCACTATTAAACTGTTGTTTAGTAGCTTGAAGGCCATCAAGTAAAAAGTCCAACCACCCACCCACTATCCTGGCAGATGTGCTCTAACTTAATAGCTGAGAAGAAGGCGCCTAAGGAAATCCTCACTTTGGCTGCTGTCCCAACTTAATAACAGCTGACTGTTAAGTCTTAACTAGAGAATCTACAAGCTAATGTAAATGCAAGGCAAAGCTTCCATCAGATACTCAAATTTTATAGCTGAGTAGTAGATATTGGGGAAAATTCTTTGCTTGATAATACAAGGACAAAAAGTAAATACAGTGAGCTAAAGTTTTTTTTTTTTTTTTTTCCTTTTTTGGGGAAGGCTAGCTAGAACTTTTACATTGAGGTTGTTGAATGACATGACATATACAGTGAGTCTTGACAACTCAGTATTCCGTATTTCAGAGATGCTGAATGTTCTCTTTCCCCTGTTGATATGTGTTGAGAATAAAGGAAAATTCTAACACCACTTGTAAAATTTATATAACAAGATGGAGAGTAGGAATTTCAAGTGATTGGGGAAAAAAATTTGGTGGATGACCAACACTCCAAGTCAGAAAAAGTGAATGATAATGAATGAAATGAATTTGATGTACCGAAGCTAATGTCCTCAGATGCAACAAAAATCTTAGGAGAAAATAATGCACTTCGTACAAAATATGAAACAAGGAGCAAATGTATGTCAATAAATATCACAACAAAGTTTATAGAGAGAAAATGGTAGGGGATTTCACCTGTCATTGCAGCAGAATAGAGCAAAGCCTGATACTTCTGCACAAGAGAATTAGTAAAGAAGGTCAATGTTTTGTGCCATTTCTCCAAGCGTTATTAGTCAAGACAATTCAACAACCATTAGACTTAATCCCTCAGTATATTTAAGGCAGAGTTAAAGAAATATTAAGACGAAACTCTGAATTAGACTAACCTCAATGGAGGATGCATCTTCACCAGCCTTATAGTTTGTAGATTCTCTCAATGCCTTCGTCTTCTCCTCTACTTGATCCAATGAATAAGCTGCAAAAAACGTAAAGAAGTAATATTGTTTTCAATTATCAAGAATCAATAACCGAAGAATGAAATTAATCTTAGATAATCGAATAATAGTAAATGGATTTGCAAATTCATTTAACTGAAAACAAAAATTAATACAAACCGTAAGTTGCGTAGCCAGCATAACCAGCAGCTCCAGTGAGAGAAGAAATGATCCCATACTTCAAAAAACTCCAACCTTTCTTCTCCGAGCCCGACGCTGCAGCCTCAGCCGCTGGCTCCGCCGCAGGCGCTACCGTCTCCGCGGCTTGATCGGGGATGATAGACTGAGAAGAGATGATCGACTCTTTGTCTACGTTTGAGCTAAAAAACCGCCGATCAGGTTTCCTATTTCTCAACAGTATTGAAAAAATGCGAGATCGAGGTACAATTGAAGCCATTGTTAGGGCTTTTCAAGGTTTTGGGAAGTTTAGGGTTTAAATAGGGTTTTGGATGAGTTTGCGTGGGATTTTGGGAGAGAGAAAACTCGAGTGTGCGTCCTATTACAGCAGCTGTGAAATTTTGAGCATGTTATCTATGATAATTAGCATCAGCGAGATAACTACTGAGTAACAGGTCAAAATGGAGAACCGAACCGTTTAAACCGGACGGCGTTAAAAGGACAGTTTTTTTATATTTTTTTGTTTGGGTTTATTTTGTGCTTTTAGAAGGTTGCTCTATTTTTTTTGTTCAATGAAGTCCTAATTTCATTTTATGTAATACTATATTTTATAGTTTATTGGAACATAATTTATAAGATTTACCACTTTAACAATTCGTGAATTAATCAAGTTCAAATCAAATAATTAATAGATCCCGAAGTTTTTAATCAAGTCAAATTCAAGTAATTAATGCCTGAATTCACTAAACTTAATTTGATTAACCCGTAATTGTGATTGAGATAAAAGAAAAATAAGAGCCAAGTAGCGCTAATATGTAAAATTGGCCAAATGAATGGAGTTGCTTTAGTTTATTTTGAATTTAAAAATATTAGGTAATGTTTGGTTGGAGGCAAGTAAATTAGAAAAACATATAAAATCTTATTTTAGATTCCATTATCAATTTTACCTCCGGGAAAAGTAGATCATCTAATTTCCTTTGCACCAAGTAAGTTTTTCAAGAATGGCTAGGGAAGTTCTTCCCTAGTTAATTGCAGTAAAATTTACCAATTTATCATATTATTTAAATACATTTAACATTACATTATATATATTATTATATTTTGTAAATTGTAATTTGAGAGCAATTTAGGAAATTGATTTGCACATTAAACACATTCAAAGTATACTTCCTCCAAAATAATATCCTTGAAGGTGGATGATTTTGAACCAAAAGTGGCTCGTTTTAATAAAAATCTACTGGCTAATAAGAAAAAGCCAAAAATCTAGAATCATATAATAGCAATTAGAAATTCTAGGTAATTGATCAAAATCTAAATTTGTTCCCCTCTTTACATTTCTGAATCAACTCAGGCCTGCAACTGCTTACACTTGCTTTAGTTCTTGTGCATTTGCCAAATGTTTCTTTCCATTAAGGTGAGAATCCATGTTTCCTTCACTGCTGCAGCTTATCTTACAAATGCTACACCACCAATTATTTCTAACTTCAACAATTCTACTTTTCAGGCTTTCTTCCACTGAAGCAGCTGGCAAAACCTCACATTCCAGCATCCGGTTCATGGATTTAACCCTTTCACAAGCGTTCCTGTGTCGCTTTCCTTCAAGATGTGAAACAAGGATTTTCTCACTTGCAATTGTTACCCTGCATATGCCACAAGTCCATGGATTCATGTGAATACTGTTAGCTGCTAATGCTTCAGTTGCCAGTTTTTCTTTCTTCTCTAGAGTATCAACCGCTGTCTCTGATAATTCTTGGAAAATCTTGGCTTTCAGCTTCTGAAGTTTATTCATATGTCGATTTCCTTGAAAATGAGAAACAAGATCCATCTTACTTGTTGATGTTACTTGACATACAAAGCAAGTCCATGTGTTCAGTGTGCTCTTGAATTGTAAATTTGCCATTTCTTTGATACCCAGAACCTTGCTCTTCGATGCCTGGCTTCTGCAGGGGTTTAGTTTCTCACAAGTTTTCTCGTGTCTCTTTCCATTAAGATGTGAAATAAGATTTGCCTCGCATGTAGTTCTTACCTGACATAGAGCACAACTCCACTCCTTTAGTGGGTTCTTAAAAGGCAATATCCCACTGGAAAGATCTCTACTTGTTCTTCCATTTCCTGATGAAGCATTTTCGATTTGTCCAAACTGAAAACGTGGTGAAATGGAAGAAAAGATCACAAAAACATGAAAGAACTGTAAAAAATTTAATTACTAGATTACAAAAAGGTTGAATGATTTGACAGGCATGAAAGAACTGTAAAAAACTTTACCTGAATGGTTGAGACAAATTCTTTCTCCTCTGTTCTCTCCAAAGCATAATTATTATTGTCTTTCTGCCCAACTTTAGGTTCTTCAAACTCTGCCTGCATTTAGCATTAGCAACATTATATTTCCATATCACAAATTTCTGATTCACAGGCTCATTTAGCACCATATTACATGCATTATACCTTGAAAGCAATGAGGTTCTCCAAAGATTTCGCACCAGTTCGTTTTGCATCTCTATTGACCTGCTGAACTAGTTCTTCGTCTTGCTTTAAGAAAACCTTCTGATTGGCAAATCGGTAAATAGAGAGGCATGGATGAACAAAGCGTTTATAGACAAAGAAAGAACCATCAAAGTCAGGTGTAAGCAAGTAGAAAACAATAACCAGCTTAACGTGAGTCCAACAGGGTAGCCTGGCATATGCAAAAATAAATAAATAAATAAACATTAAAGCTTTGACTGAACAATTCTGAACTCGTCTACAGAGACTTGAGATTGTAAATTTAAACCCCCAGTCGAAGTCAAAATACAACAGAAAAAAAAAGAAGGGAAGAAGCAAAATTAATCACCATAGTAGTAGCTTGTGAAAAGCATGTTCAAACAGCAAAATCAAAGATAAGCAGACCCAGTAAGTGATCAACTTCTGGGTGGCTGAGGTTGAGATTGAGTCAGTCTCAATTGCTTCAATGGAAACACATCTGTCAATTAATTAAACAATTTAACTGTTAAATCATGCTAAAAAATAATCAGTTTATTGGTTATGCTCAAACAAAATGTTTATTTAGCATTTTATTAAAGAAAATTAAACTGAATATAAATTTAAATGAAGCTGAAATAAAAGAGAAATATAGACTCACAACGGGTAACCCAAAGCAATGAGAGGCCTGAAAGTAGAACAAAAATAATTAGAGTCAAAACACAGGTTAAACCCATAAACAAGAAAACAAAAGGAAAATCAACAGTGCAGAAGTACTTATTGGGACATAAACGAAGAACTTAGTAATTGCAAGTCAACTAATCATTAAGCATGTAAAAACTGAGAATTCTACCAATTACCCAGAAGAAGAAAAGATGATATCTTTCTAAAAGAAAAGGAAAGAAAATTTCACAAGCTAAAACGTGTTTGACATACCAAGCAAAAACATGAAAGCATTCCAATGAGAACTTGAAGAAAAGACCCATAAAACCCATCTTCTTTGAAAGAGTCCAGCCTCTCTAGAGAGATTTACTTAGCTTAAGTAAAGAAGGAAAAAGTAAAGCAAATGCTAACTGTTCTACTGGGAAGTGAAGCAGTCGACTTCTTGAACCTTTATTCTCGAAATTGCCAATTTGCCATCTGTTGTGCGGTACCACTTAAGTGGGACCCACATGCTTTAAAAAAGAAAAAAAAAAAAAAAAACGTGTTGTACGCGTTATTAACGCTTGCTCTTCTTCTATAAATAGAAGTAAGTGTGCAGCTCACAAAACCCAAAGCAGCAAGATTACAGAAGTGCATTGCTCTGTCAAGAACCGTGGAATTTATAACACTAACAGAAGTGCGTTGCTCTATCAAAATAGATCAGATATATTGACGAAGATTCTTTCAAAAGAAAAGTTCGAATACTGTCGGTTAGCTGCAGGAATAATGATGGCTAATGTTTCCACTTAAGTGTGCAGAGAAAAATAATGATGGCTAATGTTCCCACTTAAGTGTACAGGGGAGAATTGTTGTGCGGTGCCCACTTAAGTGGGACCCACATGCTTTAAAAAAGAAAAAAAAAAGGAAAAACGTGTTGGAATAACGTGTCAGTCGGTGGACACGTTAATTAACGCGTCCTCTTCTCCTATAAATAGGAGAATTTAGCAGCTCACAAAACACACAGCAAAAAGAAGAAAAAAAAAGAGAGAGTTAGGATTTCCTAAAACTAGGGGAGAGAAAAATAATGAGGAAATTATTATGGGTTGTTTTTTGGGAAACACTTTGAGTGACACTATATAAGCCTACTATTTATAATAGTAGAAGAACTATTTGGAGTTGGTCCCGTGACGTAACCCTAATTTCTGTGTGTCACTTTTTTATTTTTTCGCTACATTAATTTTCTCATAGTTACCTGAAAGGGCTCAACACCCTCTATTATGCTAGTTATAATTAATCACTCAAGTTTCTTGGTCGGCGGATGTTGAGTGTATATTGAGAAATTATTATATTTCCAAAGGAAAATTAATTAACTGCTATTTTC